>NW_008602027.1:54619-61904 GCF_000691845.1 Merops nubicus
CCATTCCCCAGTCCTGGTCTCCTCTGCAGCCTCGGCCCAAGCAGAGGGGGACAAGATGTCAGGTATGTCCATTCACAATCTCTCCCTGCCACACTACAACACCTCCTTAGAAACTGGCCCGAGCCAGCCAGACAGGCACCCTCCCAGTGCAGAACCGGACGGTCCCCAGAGAGAAGCCGAGCAGATTCCCAAGATGAAAGTCATGGAAAGTCCCAGGAAGACAGCGGGAAACGTTTCTGGCTCAGGTGATGGAGCCCAGAAAGACTCGCGTGGGAGCTCAGAGGACAGTCGATCAAGAAACAGCATAGGATCACTGATGCTTGGGAAGCCAAGGCCAGGAGCCATCTCACCAATGAACTCTCCTCTCTCCACGACTTTCCCTTCTCCCTTTGGCAAAGAAACCTTTCCACCCAGCAGCCCCCTGCAGAAGGGCTCCTTTTGGAGCTCCATCCCAGCATCCCCTGCCAGCCGCCCTGGCTCCTTCACTTTCCCTGGGGACAGTGACTCCCTCCAGCGGCAGGGCCCAAGGACACAGACCGCATGAGCACATGCTCCTCGACCAGCGAGCAGTCAGTTCACTCCACCCAGAGTAACGGGGTAAGAGCGGAGCACCTCTGTCCTGCGAGCTCTTCTAAAACCTTCCCATGCTCCCTTCCTGTGCGTTACCACCACTCTCCGTACTAACTTCTGGCTCTCCAGTGCTCTACTGCTCTGAAATAATCAACTGTTTGAATATCTTCTGCACTTTAAAAAAACAAAACTGTCTGCCACTCTTGTGTATGTATGCATAGAAACGTGGCTATGGATACAGACACAAAAGCAACTGCTAACCTGCAATTTCTGCCTCTGCTGAAAACATAAATCACTAAGCTGATACTTACTAACTTGCTCTCCTTGCTTTTTTCGTCTCTAATTTGAAGGCACCTAATTAACATGCTGGATTGAGGCAGCCAGAGCACCTTGGGGTATGCATTTCAGCCAGCACTTAAATCTGACTTCGAGATTTTGGCAGGTTGCCTTGGGGCTTTTTTCCCTTTCTTTCACGCACAAATCCGCCACCATTGTCCTGTTGAGCTTTAACTTCGTGGAGACATCTACAGTATGTTCCCTGAGCTGCTCGATTTTTATTTTTTATTAATTTATTATTTCCCCCCTCTCCTTTCAGCTTTAGTTGGTGTACAACATTCTCTTTTTAAATCCTGTGTCTGATCAAGGAAGCTTCATGCAATCCACTCAAAGCAGGCCAACAAAACATAGCTAAAATAATCCTCCTTCTACTACAACCAAATCAAATAGTGGCTCCACTTGTCTTTTCTGCTTTATAAGAAGATCCGGTTTAGGACATCTGGAGATTCCACCTCTTAGCATGCACTTGGTGTGCTTGAGCGGAAAGCCGGGGTGTCAACAGAATCCACATTCTCCGTAAAACCCTCCGCCAGGAAATGCAGCACAGCAATCACAGGGGCATGTGGAAACATAAAGCAAAAATGTCAAGGCACTTGCCATGGATGTGGTAGGCAGGCTGTGGTGCCTTTCTTTTTAGACTCGTGTTTTATTTTTCTCTCACTAAGTGTTGTGTTCATGAATGTTTGGGTTTCCACTCTCTCACAAATCGTATGCGATACCAATTTTGCAATCACCTAACTTGCCAACCTTTTTTAAATGCATGCGTTCCTTTATAGAACTGTTTAACCTACAGAGCTTTCTTGACTTCTTAGTTCTTACACTTTTATAATAGTTTCAGAAGAAAAAAATTATGCTTCGCATGTACCGTATTTTTATCCCAATCTTTCTTCAGCTTTTCCTTTGGTTTAGCTCTGTCTTTTGTTTATCTTTAGTCTAGCAAAATGTGATGATAATATAATATCTGGGATAATTTGAGTATTTCACAATTACTGTATGTGAATCAAGATGGTGGTACATTTTATATACGGAGAAAACTTGCATAGCATTAATTGATATTGTTCCATTAAAAAAAGAAAAAGGGATAGACCGAGAATGGCACTGAGTTTTCAGGACATTTCAGTTTTGGTACTATCTCAGCAAAGACACCATTGCCTGCTTTCATCTTACTGTAAAACACAGTACCTGAATGCATGCCTTCTGCTTCACAACTATTCCTTTTAGTTTGAGATTGGTCATAATTCTTTATAAATAAACATCATTTCTAGACCATACGTTAGCAGAATTTCACACCACATTTAACAGGCTAGAGAAAATGGGTTAAGAAAGTTTATTTTGATTTAACCATTTCTGTGTGTATTTGTATGCACATACGGTTACAGCTGGTTACTTACAGGAAAGTTACTTCCAAGAAGAAGAAAGATTAATTGGTTTTCCTAGTTATTTCAGGAATATGGGAGGAATCTTTTGTATTTTGACTGTAAATCCTCCTCCAGTCCCCTAACTGAGGTCAGTGATTACCAGCAGAATTTGCAGTCAAAAAACATTAACTGGGCAAGAATAATTACTTCCTTGCAAGGCAAAAGAAAAGGCTGTCTTTCTGTGGTAAGAATAACTTCTGATATAACCCCATTCACAAGGATGTTTGTCACTTACTAGTTACCAGACACTTGTTTATTTAGCAGATATATCTATACTCGTTGAAGACGAGAAATATTCAGAATTTAATATGATCCTTCAGGGCTTGACTATGAAAAAGATATTATGTTACAGAAAGGTCAGTCCTGCAGTCACACAGATTCTGCTGTATGCTAAGAGAAAGTATTTTCAGGAGTAGTGTGTGGGGTAAGGTTTGGGACTTAGGTCAATTTTGCAGCTTCAGCCTTCTCTTCATCCTCCCTATAAGATTAACAGGAGTTAACAAAAGCAGCTTTCTCTGAATATGGTTGTTTTTCATCTAGCTAAAAGAATCTAGCATGTTGTAATCTTAATTTAAACAATGACTGAAAACGAGACCAATTTTTTTTTGGATCTACTATTCCTAGCTTACCTGAATCATGGAAAGGGTTCACTGATACAAAAGACCATGCAGGCAGTCCTCCAAGCCAGACAAAATTAGTTCTTCCACTGGAATCAATATAAGTATCCTTTAGTAGATCAACAATCCAGGATGAGATCTTTCTCTCTGTGGTAGCATTAGCTGCATCATCCTAATAGGGGTAAAAAGACAGAATGAACCACCCACAGCTGAACATGCTATGAATGAATAGTCTGAGACTTCCCTTCCAAATGCCTTGGTTTCTCTGCCAAAGCACTCATGGAGAAGCACAGGCACTGAGAGATGGAGGGACCTGTTCAAAGCCTTTAGCAGATTGAAAGAGAATGTGGTTTTCAGGGCTTCCACGTTTCAGTGTACCATGCTCTTCACTGACTCCTTTTCCATCCCCTCAATGCTAAGGGGAGAAATATTTGACAGTTTTGAGGAAAAAGGTGACACTGCTTTAATCCTGCATGCCAAGCTTTCCACTCTCTGGTAGCACATAGGTGGTGCTAACACGTGTTTATGCTATAGAAACAATAGTAGTCTCCAGTTACAGCTGGGTGCTCATTTACTACTTCAAGTCAGCTACTAGTCACTACTCAGAAGTAGTGAGCCCTCACTGGTAGTGGTCTGAAGCAGTTTGAAGTGAGAACAGAGACAAAGCCAGGCACACAGACATGCACACCTCATGCCACATCATTAGTAGTCATCCATTTTGGTTTTAACTTGCTTCAAGAAGTAAATAACTTATTTCAGGCAATAAGTTGCATAGTCACATTTATGTTTATTAAGCCTCATGTAAGAAGTGCATGCAAATGGACAAAAGTAGTCTAACTTTTAAAAAAATAATAACTTCCAGTGGATTCAGGGCTAGGAGAAGTTTTATTGCTCTGAAAAGTAGTATGACTTTTAATATACCCCTGGTCAGCCATCATTAGATTTCTGTAAATGCCCAGTGGCGAAACAAACAATGTTTGTGAACACTAACTGAAAGTGTTTGATAAAGAGGTGACAACACTCAGCTACCATAGTCATTGATCAGTTAGAAGTGAGATTTCCAGCTTTGTTCTGATAGTTCAGTGGGCCTACTTTACCTGAGAAGTGAGTGGTTTCTTATTTCAGTAATTTCCTTCATCCTGTGTGCTCAAAGGAATGAACGTGATCATACTGATTGAACCAGGGACAAGCCTTGTGGTTTTGAGACACACTGTTAAAAGCCCATTTTATTGTTTTGTACCTTGTCATGTTTTGTGTGCAGAAGGCTGGTATCCGAGAGCTGACAAATAGTGCTAGGAAAGACTATATGTATTTTTCATTTTTGGAATTTCCAGTGCTTATGAGGTAATAGTATGATTTTGAAACTGCACGTAGAAGGTGATGAAAAACTGTCCTGTGTGCTGTACTGTTGTTTTGTTGCCTGATAAAGATGAGAGATGTCTGAGTTTGAAGGGAAAACCAGCTCAGATCTGTGTCTAAACTGTTAGTTAAAGGAAGTAATCTTGAGTAAAAGTGAATATTTCTGCAGCAGCTGTACATGAGTTTATTCAAAAATCAAACAAATTTGCACAAGTTGAATAGGAAAAGGCAGCTTTAAAAGAGAAATTGTAGCTCTTTTGTTTGACTACTTAGCTTAAATTATGTGGATTATGCAGGTAATGTAGCAGGCCAAGAACAGCCTGTCTTCTTCATGAACTTTAAACTTGGTTCTTTTTTTCCTCCCCTCTTTCCGCTTCCAACTGACACTTGCAGAGTGAAAGTAGCAGCAGTAGCAATATCTCCACCATGCTGGTGACACACGATTACACGGCAGTGAAGGAGGATGAGATAAATGTCTACCAAGGAGAGGTCGTGCAGATTCTAGCCAGCAACCAACAGAACATGTTTTTGGTGTTCAGAGCCGCCACTGATCAGTGCCCCGCAGCCGAGGGCTGGATTCCCGGCTATGTCTTGGGGCATACCAGTGCAGTCATCATTGACAACCCTGATGGAACCATCAAGTGAGTGCCTGGGTGTGTGAAAAGGGGAGGAGGAAACAAAACTTCCAATTTAGACGAGGCTTTGAGCCTCTTAAACATAAAGTTGATGGTATCTTTGAGAAATAAATTAACATCCAGCAGAATGAGTACTTGAGAGGTCTCTCAGCAAACTTCAAAATACAGGCTAGTAAGAAAGAGTACAGAAGCACATATTCTTTATTAAAAAGCTGTAGTAGTGTATTCTTCTAGTTGTGTAGCCTGATAACTCGTTCATGTAACTAGATATCGTCGTTTAGGAAAACAGTCAGTTTGTTGCAAGTGAAACAAGATTTCAGAGTTCCTAAATCTCTACTTTGAGCCAAAAAACCTTTACAAAATTACTGGTTATGCTAGGAAGATCTCTCTCCAATCTGCAATGGAAGAAATTATAACAAAGTTCTTAGCACTAAGGCTTTGTGTAAAATTAATATAGGCTGTACTTGATACAGATATCATAAGGATCACTGCTCAGTTTGATCAACAGTTTGTGTTTTCATATAGAAAGTTTACTGTTCAAGCAATGGTTTCAGGAAATACTGAACTCCAGACTAAGCTTACTAGCTTGCTTACAGTTTCAACCACGGGTAGCATCTCTTCCGGAGTACTTCCATTTCAGTGTACTTTAATATAAGGAAATAACATTCTGACATACTTTCCCAATGCCATTTGAAACTAGAGAGTATAACACATAACCTGGAGTTGAAAAAAATTGATCAAAGTGTGATGTTCTGCTCTATTCAGGAAGTCAACATCTTGGCACACAGCACTCCGTTTAAGGAAGAAATCTGAGAAAAAAGATAAAGACGGCAAAAGGGAAGGCAAGCTAGAAAACGGTTACCGCAAAGCCCGAGAAGGACTTGCCAACAAGGTTTCTGTAAAGGTGAGTGCTGCAACCATGTAGTCGTTTGCAAAAGAAGTTGTGCTGGGATTTCTTTAAAAGTAGCATCTGTCCGAATTTCACATGAAGGCATTAAAGGCTACAGTGGTTTTAATGGACAGTGTGTGCCAAATCTGAAAATGGGAAGGTACAAACTTGGAGCCTGCAGGTGTGATACAGCCTAAGGATACTGCCAAGAGAGTATGGGTTTCAGCTGAGACTATGAGACCCAAGATATTTCTCAGACCTTTGTGGGTGCAGCTAATTGCAACCCATCGCTGTGCTTTGTTTTCTGCCATTCTTTAAGTTATTGTAAGGCTATCAGGACATTAATTCTTTCATTTCTCCTTTCCAGCTTCTCAACCCAAATTACATTTATGATGGTAAGTTGCTTTAACTTTTAAAAATTGTAATAAATATAGTCTGATTTAAACATTATTCACCTTGTTTAAATTTGCTTGATATGAATTATGTCAGGAACTGAACGTTTCCTATCAAAGTATACATAAGTATACTTTTGGATAAGGAGACAGTTAATGAAATACATCTTGTTTATTTTCTAAAATGCAAGGGATACATTTTATTCACAAGTCCAAAACAACATAAAACACTAGGACCATATGATATGTTCTATACAGAGACTGTATGGAAGTTGGGCCTTGCTGAATTTGCAGAATAGCAAGGCCAGGAGTTGGAGCTGCTTCATTTTTTTAACCTTGCACCCCGAGGAACATTCAAGGCCTGTCTAGTGCAGAGGCCGATCAGGACAAAGATAGTGGCCCTCTGAGGTCAGAGCCAAACTAGGCTTTTAGCTTAATACACAAAACCAAACCTGTAGAGTTTCACTCAAAAGAGAAAGCCTCTACAGTGCCTCAGTGGATGAGTGAGGTGGTTTGTGTTCCCTTTTGCAAACTTAGCTGGATAGCCAGCTGAGCATGTCCTTAAATACTTTTCACAGTAGAGTTCCCTCAGCTTGCTATAAGCAGGGTGTTTGGTTCGCCATGGTAGGCTTCCATGTTATCTGTGGCATAGCAGTAGTGTTGTGTCCAAGTTCACATGGAGAAAAATTCACCAGCTCTGCAGAGCCCCAGCAAGCAGCCTATCTTGTGCTCCAAGGGTAGACAGATAGATACACTGTGGGAATTTCAAGTACCGTACTAACTTGTGTAATAGAAAAGTGACTGTGCAAGGAATAGAAAAGCACATTTATTAACTTCAGTTGACCTAATGCCATTGATTTTCTTTTTCCAGTTCCCCCCGAGTTTATAATACCATTGAGTGAGGTAACATGTGAGACAGGAGAGACCATCGTGCTTAGGTGTAAAGTCTGTGGTCGCCCCAAGGCTTCAGTTACTTGGAAGGGTCCTGACCATAACACACTGAGCAATGACGGTCACCACAGCATTTCATACAGGTACAGCGACTTGCGCCACCTTCAGCAGGCAATGT
>NW_008602027.1:61935-70068 GCF_000691845.1 Merops nubicus
TTTGCACTCTTGGTGCAGGGTAGCTTTTGGCTTTGAGGAATAAAGATGGGATTGCCCTCAGACAAAAAGAATTCACAGCTGAGATGTTCTGGAAGTGCTGTGCAACTGCTATGTATGGCTGGGGTACCCGTGTGTCGTATTCGCTTGATTGTTAAAAACAAAAGGAAATTCAGTTGGTATTTCTGATTAGCTGCTGCAGAAGCCATTGTTGTTCTGTCACATTGACCTAGTGCTTGAACTGCAACAGTATGTTGTGACTCACCAGTGCTGTGACGTGCCATCATGTCAAGTGAACATTTTTGTCTGGTTTTAGCTTTTCTGTGATAGAACTTAACAGATGATTGGTAACTCAAACACTTGATTCATAAGAGAAATTGCTGTATTTTGAAATGTGAAACTGCATGTTAAAAAAGGGATTTTTTTCCTGAAAAAGCATAAATGCACAGAAAATGTTATTTCATTAATAACTTCAGTGCAAATAAATGTTTTATTTATGAATTTTGCCCTCAATTGAGAATGTAGGGGTTTTGGGGAAGAGTTTCTTGTTAATAGATAGGAGATTATGTCATCTTCTTAGAGGTTGTGTGGTATAGCAAAACTTGATGGCATGTCATACTGTTCTTTTTTACTTCCTGCTGCTTTTTCCTTTTTACTGGGTATAATTTTTGTTATGGGGAGACATTGTGCAGCTTTGCTTCTGCACCCAGGCCTGTTGTGAGATGAGTAAGAATTAGCTTCACTAGGTTTAATGCACCATGATTCATTACTGTTACAGAATTATATCCAGCAAATCATGTTGGCTGTGGCTGACAGATCTTTTAAAAATAATAATTATTAAACGTTCTTTGCGCTGAGGTGGTGGGGGGAGATGTCATCTTCCTATGTTACTAAAATTTGCGTTTGTTTTTTTCACCTGAAATTAAGTTGTGTGACAAATAGGTTTTGAGCCATTCAGTCAAATGACTTGGAGTAACTGGGATGAATCCAAGCAAAAGAAGTAAGAAGGGTAGAAAATCTTTAAAGTATCCCTTATTGTGAAAGAATAATACAATGTTAGGATTGTTTCGAGCCTAGAGATGAAAAGTGTAGGCAGGACTTGCCAAGTATTCACATTTGTAAGAGACTTTTGCAAGTAAAATGATCTGCTGTTCCTTTCTATGGCAGATGGTCAAAAAAGTACTAGAAATGAATGGCACAGAGGAATATTTAAGTATTCCTTTAAAGACAAACCACCAAACAAAAAGGATGGTTGAGCACTGAGAAAGATTAAGGCAGAATCTGCAGAATCTTCCTCTTGGGGTCTTACATAGCTTATTGCTGTCTCTGCCCTGGAGCAGAGGGAAAACTTAAGTCCCTTTTAGTTTCCTCCCATCCTCATTCTTCCAGATCCTGAGGTCTCCAAAGCTGTGGTGAGGTGTGCCTTTTGTACTGAATGGATGGGGAGCCCTTTTTTACAGGGGATGAATGCTCTAAAAGTGCAAATGTTAGGTCAGCTTCTCTGTGCTGAGGGGCAGGGATGGAAACTAACCTTTCAGAATGAACAATGATGGATGGTTGTCTCAATACAACTTGTCATGATTTGAAGAAAGTAGAGGAAGCAAGAAGAAGCAGGGGAAGCATTTGATTTTCAAACACAATGGAGCCTGGGATGTGCTGTCACAGAGTGTCATTGAGGATATTTTTTCTAATAGTCCATAGGACATTCCAAGACACCTGATGGACATAAAGTGCTCAAATTCTGGTAGACTTTTCTGAATTGGCAGGGACAAGGTTAATAATGTTTGTCCCGAGAGAGATGGGGGCTGGAGGATAAGAAATACTGACAGTATCTATCTAACTTTGTCTCATTTCCATAGCTTAAGGTCCGTAAAATGAATAGAAAGTTAGCATTGTGCTATTGTGTTTCCCAGTGACTTAGGAGAGGCTTCACTGAAAATCATTGGTGTCACTGCAGAAGACGATGGTATCTACACTTGTATAGCTGCAAACGATATGGGTTCGGTTTCATCTTCTGCCAGTCTACGAGTTTTAGGTAGGTCTGCCTCTTTGCTTTGTGTCTGATTGCATTCAGTGTCTGGCACACAGTACAGGAAAAAGAAAGCCCTGGCTATTGGGCATCCCCCTGTTGAAGGAGCATTGTAACAAACCTTTCCACCTTTGGCAAACTGCTTGTTGCAGCAGGAAGAGATGCACTTTCAGGATGTCACTAATCAGAGGTTCAAACAGACAAGATGCCTGAACAGTACTGTCAGGGTGCATTTACCTTGTCTGTCAATACTAATTCAAACATACTAGGATAAAATCGTATTTTATCACCTGCATTCTTAGTTTAGTCTCAATTAATGTTACCATGCTAACATATAATTTCTAAAGTATTCAGATAAAAAAAAGAGGAGCCTTGCTCTGTATTTTAATGTACTCCTTTGCTCAAATTGTAAAGCCACAGTGTTTTGGAGCACATATAACTCGTTCTTGTCTTTGCGTCATGGATCTACACTTAAATTACATTACTTAAGTACCTGAAGTGAGCCAGCCTGAATGTTTGTGAGAGAACAAAAAGGAAACCCACACAGATTAACAAATCCTTGTGTTTTGGAGGCAGACAGCAAAGTAAAAAACTATATTTTTTACTTGATATGCTTGATGGCTGTGTGTGTTTGTACATTCCGTTATTCTTCTCTTAAGTGTTCAAGATCCTCCATTTTATAGAATTCGGGAAAACACAGGGAGACAGCATGATAGCAGGCTTTCTTACATGCTATGTTTGGACCAACTGATGCTATCTGGGTCCCTTAATCTACTGAGAGGCCCTATATTTATCCATTGGTAAAGAATTAATCAATAGATTTTAGGTGGAATGGCTCTGTCTCAAGCTGACTCAAATTTTAAGTGCTGCATTCTGCCTTTGTATGTCTGTCCCAGCTTATGTGGGGACTTGTACAGTTGTCCCAAAAAAACCTTTGCCATTTTCCTGGAATGTTGAAGCCAGCATGTGAAAGATATATTCGTTCCAAAAGTTCATCTGAAATTTTGGGGGGTTATAATCAGTACGGCCCCTTCGAGCTGTGCCTGTTGGCAGCCACAGTAAGTAAGTGCCTTACTGCCAGCACACTGAGGTGATTATTCCTGGCACTTCCTGCTCACTGACCCAAGACACCCCGTAGTTAACCCCTAGGATGAGTGTGCTGCAATATATAAAAGAGGTAAAAAATAAAATTTTGTTCTTCACACTAATGCTTCCTGAAAATGAGAGCTGCTTTTTTTTTTTTCAGGTAGCTGCTACATTGATCACTTTTTTTTTTTTTTCCCCAGTGACAAGTACATGATAATAATAAGACATAATGTAAGATACCTATTCTTTGTGCTGTTTCCTTTAACTTGCCAAGGTTACTCATTCCTGTACCGGCAGTTCCCACTGCACCTGAGTTAATTCCACTATAGCATTTGTCCTGCTGCACTGGCCAACCTGCTTTGGTGTTTTGGCCTTGCTACCACCCTGTGTCATATGGGGATTAACGGGGTGATAGCATCTCAGCCAAGAAAACTTTCTAGTCAGGAGTTAAAAAGCTCTTGATGGAAAAGATCCGTGTGAAACTGTGAGCTTTAAGGAACTATTATAATGAGTGTCCTTCCTACACCAGTACAGAAGCCCAAAACTATGATTTGGCCAGAATCAGTCACAGAAGTCTTGTAGACTAAATTACCATCTTTCAGCCACAATCCTTAGTCTTACTGAACTTGTCCAGAAGTAAATGTTCACTTCTCAATCAAAATTAAACCAGAATTTGGTATGCTGGGTAACTCTGCAACTAGACTCCAAAATTCAGGCAGCTGTATTTTGCTAGCCCATCTACTCAGCTCTACCAATACTTGTACAAAGAACTTCTTCCCCTTCATTTCCCCAGTCCATAAGAGCAAAATGAAAACTTTAAAGCTGTAGCACAAAGTAAGATTTCCACATCAAACTATGTCGTCTTTTTCAATACTTTGGACTTGAAGGACTTGCCATTTTGACTGTAGTCAATGCTTGCACATCATCTTGTGCAAACAGTAAAGGATACTCTTTGCCTTATGTTGCTGTAGTAGTCTTTATAAATCACAAATAACGTAGTTGATGACAGAAATTACTTCCTTTCTGAGCTGTAGGAGGATGGGCCAGATGAGGCCATGAGTTGCTTTTCAATCCAGGCACACTCAGCTTCCAAAGAAGCATGATAGGGGCCAGTCTAAGTGAGGCAAATTCATCCTGAAATCTATTCCCAAACTGAATATGATGTCCAAATATTTATCTTTCTGCAAACATCTGAAACAATACATTGGATGTAATGACAACAATTTGGTTCTGAAGAGGATCTGAGTATATTCAATTTTGGACATACTGTCTTTCTCTGTTTTTTTTGTAGGTCCTGGAAATGATGGAATCATTGTAATCTGGAAGGACAACTTTGATTCCCTCTACAGTGAGGTGGCTGAGCTTGGCAGGTGTGTTCTATATGCTGATCTCCAAGCTGTCTATGTCAAAATATTAACTTCTCTTTCAAAAAAATGAATTTCTCTTTGAGAAATACTTATCTTTTGAGCCTAAAAGGCCAGAATTACATTGAATTAAACAGAAATAAGGAAGTGAAAATTTTACCAGCACTAGATGGCACTGCATAAAAGGAGCATATTTAGGCTGAAGCAGTATTGTAGATTAAGGGAATTTTTTTTTTTTTTTAAAGCATGCTTTACAATGGCTGACACTGCTTCTGTAGTGAAGCTCTTGTGAACCCTTCTGTTCAGGGTGTGAAAACTACAAACTGAAAAAGTTTTAAATGCAGCAAAAGATATAAGTTACGTAGAATATACATTAGTCCAACTTAATGATCACCTTTGGAGGCTGACTTGAGTTCTCTGCAGATGTGATCAGCTCTTGATCAGGAAGTAATGTTTGATACCAACACATTTTGTAGAAGATACATGCACTGAAAACTTGTTTATGTCTGGAAACTTCTCTGTAAAGGTACCTTATTAGAGATCTATAATTAGATCTGCCTCAGAATATCTTTCAAGGTAAAAGTGTGCACATAGTGCATTTCTCAGTTAATTCTTTCCTTTCAATATTGTATTCCAGGGGCAGATTTTCTGTCGTTAAGAAGTGTGACCAGAAGGGAACCAAGCGAGCAGTAGCCACTAAGTTTGTGAATAAGAAGTTGATGAAGCGAGACCAGGTTACCCATGAACTTGGAGTCATGCAGAATCTCCAGCATCCCCAGCTCATTGGCCTTCTCGATACCTTTGAGACCTCCACCAACTACATACTCGTGTTAGAAATGTGTGTGGACTCTAACATTATCTGTAAAATGCAGTCTCTACAGATGACTTTCTGGGGCATTTATAGTAGTTATGAATAAGGAACTTTTAAGATCTCACAGAAGTTTGAAAACACTAAGTTTTCAAGTAAATTATTGCAGTTGTCTGATGCTGTTATTAAAATGTTGAGTTTAATATGCAGAAGGAAACAAGCTGAGATATTAAACGGATATGGGCATGATTATCTTAGTCTGAAGATCCAGAAATTATTTTATATCAAGTGGTTGCACAAGGAAATTGGGAATATTGTGATCTGGTAGCTTGATATCAAATCTTCTCTTCATGCCCTAGTCTTCTGTCTTCTAGGTGCTGCAGGCTACAGTTATTCCTGCAGTCTATGGCCCATTAGGTTTTTCTTTCAGTTCTAATACATGGATTAATCCAAAAGATAACCTTTGTAATTCCACTAGGGCCGACCAGGGTTGCCTTCTAGACTATGTCGTGCGATGGGGAAACCTCACGGAAGGGAAGATCAGACTTTACCTGGGAGAGATTCTGGAAGCTGTGCAGTATCTTCACAACTGCAGAATAGCACATTTGGACCTAAAGGTAAGGAGTGAATGAGATTTCTGGCAGTGTGCACCATTCCAGGCGTAAAAACCTCCCTCTTCTATGAAACCTGCAGCTGGGAACATAGAACTGTGAATTGCTTAGAGACTATATGAAGGGTATGGGTCAGGGCTCCAGCCTCAAATGCTTTATATGACACCAAAATAGCCAGCAAAGCAGAAACTTTGAATTCCCTGTGCTTTCTTAGTAAAGCCCTGTGTGGTGATTTGTCCTAGAAATAACTGTTGACAATTGTGGTTTAGTTTGGTTTTTGTTTGTTTGTTTGTTTGTTTGTTTATTACTTTCAGAGAAACTTGCAGCAGAAATCCATTTCTTCCTCAAGGAGTGTAGAGTTTGTTGTGAAAAAGACTGCTTTTCCTCTCTTCCTGCAAATCTGTTTTTCATCTTTACACTTTGAGGGCTGTGATATCTATGTGACCGGGACCTCTTTAGGCCTCTGTTCTACCTTTTGAATTTTACTTGAGCCACAGCAATTAATGCATTCTAGTAGGAAAAGCTATATAAGGAGGTCTTAATGTGAATATGAATTAAAAAATTATTCTTTATTTTTTTTTCCATCTGTATTTGAATAATAAGGAATTTTAGCGCTGATAGCTCATCTTTATAGGTGGGGTCTCTTTAGTCAAAAGGGGTCATGGTGAGAAAAATCAAAATGAGCCTGCATCTTCCCTCCACATGCTTCTGTTTCCCAAGCAGAACCAGTCTGATCTGCATATCACAGAGACCCAAAATTTAATTTTTTCTAGTGCTGCGTGGAGTTCACCAGTACTTTTTCCGGTCTATGAGCACATACAGATTAACTAATTAAAAACTAGTTGTGAGTCACTTTTATTTTGATAAGATCACAGCTACAGCAGCAGGAGCTTCAGAAATAAAGCCATAAAAAAAATTCCACTCAGGTTACCAGTAGTGGGGCAGTTTTCTTGAAGCCATGTGCACCCAACAGGATCTTCTGCTGCCCTAGTCTCATAACAGGCCTTGGCTTCCATCTGTATAGCTGCTCTACATTAAGGAGGCATCAAGTAAAGCTGAATTCTCTTGAAAGCACCATGAGAATTCTGACAAGGTCTTCCAGTCTTTAAATGCAAGGGGTTTGTTGTCTCTGTCATAAAGAAAATAGAGCATTTGCTTTATTCTCCCTCTGTTTCTAATGGCTGTTCTTTAGGCTTAAGTTCCCAAACACAGGTTCCTGTGAAACTTTGCAGAGATGCTGTTGTGAACATCTGCAGTATTATCTGGCAAAATTATATTTCCTGCAAAAATTATAGTGCCAGCAGCTAAACCACATTCAGTGCACGCCGTATTTGGCAAGAAACTGCCTGCTGGTTGATTGGGGGGGAAGCCCTGGTGGGACTGCCTGTGAGCTTTGCAGAGCTGCCCTTCAGCAGTGATGTGTAGCTTGCAGCAGTTTGTTGTGTTCTTGAGCTGACAGCACTGTCTGGGAACCAGTAATGCTGGAGCATTAAATGTGTGTTAGCCTGACTTGTGAAAAAGACACTTTAACTTTTGCTTTTATGTTTTCTAGCCTGAAAATATTTTGGTGGACCAGAGTTCCACTAAGCCAACGATAAAACTGGCTGACTTTGGAGACGCAGTCCAGCTCAATACCACGTATTATATCCATCAGTTACTTGGAAACCCAGAGTTTGCAGCTCCTGAAATTATTCTTGGAAATCCTGTTTCCCTCACTTCAGATGTTTGGAGCATTGGAGTGCTCACGTACGTCCTTCTTAGCGGTGTCTCTCCTTTCCTGGATGAAAGCGTAGAGGAAACTTGCCTGAATATTTGCCGCTTAGACTTTAGTTTCCCAGATGACTACTTCAAAGGAGTTAGCCAGAAGGCCAAAGATTTTGTATGCTTCCTACTTCAGGATGACCCAGCTAAGCGTCCCTCGGCTGCACTGGCCCTCCAGGAGCAATGGCTGCATCTGGGGAACGGCAAAAGCGCTGACAGCATTGACATATCCAGACTGACTTCGTTCATTGAGCGGCGAAAACACCAGAATGATGTTCGACCCATCCGTAGCATTAAAAACTTCTTACAGAGCAGGCTCTTGCCAAGAGTTTGACCTTGCCTGAAGTTCTCTCTCATTCTCTTTCACCTGCCAATCAGACCGGAGATGGACTCCCTCTGCCAATCAATCAGACTGGAGATAGACTCCTGCCAACCAGCTGTTGACTTGAATTTTGAGGAAAGCGAGCCCCGAGGCGA
>NW_008602028.1:0-19930 GCF_000691845.1 Merops nubicus
CTAGTGAAAATGATGGAGAGGGGTAGACTGACAACGTCACCCAGTTCTCTCAATACTCTTGGGTGCATCTCATCAGGTCCCACGGGCTTACGTATATTCAGTTTCCTTAACTGATCACTAACCCAATCTCCATTGACTAGCAGAGAGTCTTCCCTTTTGAAGAGTGCAAAGTTAGCCCTGCAGAAGCCCAGGGTTGTAACCCTACTTATTGCCCTGTTTCTACCTTGTAAAATACTAAACTCCACCATATTGTTGCCACTGTCGCCAAGGCTATTGTCAACCTTAATGTCCCCAACTAGTCCTTCTTTATTTGTTAATACAAGGTCTAGCAGTGCACCTCTTCTCATTGGTTCCTCCACTACCTGCATTAAGAAGTTATCATCAATGCACTGCAAGAGCCTTTTTGACTGAACTTGCATAGCTGTGTGGGTTTCCCAACAAATATCAGGGTGATTGAAGTCACCCATGAGTACCAAGGCATGTGTTCTAGAGGCTACCTCCAGCTGTCTGTAGAAAGCCTCATCAACATCTTCTTGGTTTAGTGCTCTATAGTAGACTCCCACACCAGTTTCATATTTTGAAGCTTCTTGGAAAGTCATTTAAAGTACATTAATGTTTGGATGGGTTTTGCTGGTTAAGTTATCAATAACCTTAGATATAATTTGCAGAGCTGAAATATCCATTCACATGCATGTGTCCAGAATTGACTCTACTAAGTTTAAGTGTCAGAAGGAAAACTGTCAAGGCATGTATGAGTTTCTCATGTTTTACAGTAGGAAAAGAGTACTTAACTGCACTGTGTGGGAGACATCTCTCTATGCAGAGTTCAGTTCTCCATTTCAGAGCATAATTTCTCCTTTGCCCATACTAAATTAACCTTCTTCCCTAAGAATATTTATCTGGAAAATTTGAAAAAAACTTAAAGAAACAAAAAAAACCCCTTAGTCATAAGATAACTTTTTTTTTTTCTTTTAAAGCGTGATTTTTGTAGAAAGCAGACTACTAGCTAGTTCTTAAAAGGCCACTGAAAATTTTTAGTTCCTGCCCTGATTCTAGTGACTATAATTGCTCTTAATAATGTATAGCAAATCTAGCGGCTGCATTTATTTCTGCTTCCATCATATGAGGTAAGTTATGAATTGTCTGTAAAATCATATGGCCAGTGGCCAGGTATGACTATATTAAAAAGGGAAAGGTGGGGGAAATGCACTAAGAAAACATTTCTACCACAGTGACAGATTTGATCCTGAATGATGAGAAATTACTGTAAAAAATAGCACCAGTTAAAAGCCTCAAATTGATTTAAAATCAAAACCTGCTTGATTTACACCTTGGGTAAACATAAGGCTTGAGGAGGTTTCAAATAACATTGTCAAATATTGAATGTTTTAACTTTAAATGAAACATCTCAAGTATGAAACCCCTTGATACAAAATACAGAATTGTGGTTGTCAGAGTAGGAAAATCAGTATGTCAAGGAGATGAGAAATGAAGATTGTCAGGCAACATAAACTTGGCAACTGTTATCCTGACCTGGCTTGTCAATGACAGCTAGAAAAGACTATATGCACTCAGTTGACAGTAAGAAAAGGAAAGGCTGCCCAGGAGAAACTTAACACAACAGACACCCTAAACCCAAGAGGAATTGTAATAACTTTATTGTGAAGCTGATTCACTTTGGCTGCACAAGGCCTTCAGCTTCTGTATGTTCACAGATTTCTTACGTGTCTCTCAGATTATCCGAGCAGGGAAATTTTGCATTGAAACAGAAAAAATGCATTCCTTACTGCACACAAAAGCAAATATTTTATGCTAATAACAATTATTTTTTATCTATTGATTTTATATTTTAAATCCATCTCTACAGAATGTTCAAGAGAACACTGTTATAACATGAATTTATACTTTATGAAGAGGAACTTCAATGTAAACCTCTTGTAATTCTGCTGGAAATTATTTAAAGCATGCATACTTTTAGTTTTACCAAAATTGTCTCTTTGATTTAATTACTCTGTTGTGAAAATTCCTGATTAAAAATATCTTGTGAAGGGAGAAAACTTTTTCAATATAAATTATAAAGTGTATGTACAGCTATATATTTTCTCCTATCTGCTCAGAAAATGATGGGTTAACCTTGGTGAGGGAGTGATACTTTCAATGGGGATGTTTATAAAATTCATGCAGTTAAGTTTACCAGCTAACAAAAATAAAAACTCTAGAGAGTAAAATGTGACCTATCTGATGAACTAAAGGATAATTAATGATTAGCTGCTCATTATAAGGATATTGGTTATCATGAATTATTTCCAAAGTCTCCAAAGTTTAAAGGAAATTGCTAAGTATTCCATATTTAGGCTACTGCATTTTTTATTTTTTTTTTAAAACACAGGATTCAGGGCTGTGTAATGCTAAGAAGTGCATGGTATGGTATGGCATGATAGATAGAAGCAAAATTTAGAATAGAGTGCTGCATGACAGAATTAGAATGTACAATTCATAAAGGTGCAAAGTGTGTTTGCAGCTTCATTGCCTTTAAAAATTTATCCCTGGTTTCCTAAGAAGCTTTCTCCGTCTAAGGAACTGCATTAGTGTTTTAAAGTGCAATATTAAAGAACCATGACAAATCTGAAAATTTAAATGTTAGGAAAAGTATAAATCTATATGAATTTCTGGAGCTAGAGAAAGTAACCTTAAAAAACCAAACCAGACCAAACCAAAACACAGACAACTTTTTTTTTTTTTTAATTTTTCTATTGTAAAACAGAAATAAAGGGACGTAACAGGCTATGCAATATTACTTGTAATGTGAGCTTGACCTTGCTTGTATGCACTGTACCAGACCATGCTTGAGTACCACAGTCTGTCTTTCAGCTTATTTCACATTAAAAGCCATCAGAATAGTGTAGGTAAGACTACTGACCTCACAATGCTGCCTGCAAGTACTTGTGGTATTTTTATTCTAGTTACTTTACTTCCACAGACGGACAAATGCTTCATTGGTGATCCACAGAAAGGCAACATAAAACATTAAAATTGAGGAATTTTTTTCTTTTGAGTAGGGGTATTTAAAGAGAAGAACTACTCTGTACTAGCTTAATAAGAGGGAAATCCAGAGATTTCATTTTGCTTGTAATCGCTGTCAATAGTAACAGAACTTATTTTGGTATAGTAATTGGGGAGTCAAGTTTAAGTCAGTCTCTGCAGCTTCCAGTGCAACTGCTGGAGAAGGATAAGTGCTATCAGATGACAGTTCATGTTAACAAAATAGCTGCTGAAAAGAGTTGCACCCATTGTGCTGCTCTGCTAATTTCTCTGTATTGACAGAGCTAACGGGCTTGAGCAAGATACCTGACTCTTACAGACAAGCTGAGTGAGGTGTATCATGTAATATACAGTGAGTGACAGTCACTTAGGTTGTATTCAGCCTTCCTATGGAACATGACTGACATAGTAGTTGTGATAACAAAGCATGAAAATAAGTATTTGAGAACTGTAGAGTTAATATTGCTGTGGGCTTCCAACTCCAGACTCCCCACAACAGAGTAGTTGTGATGCCTAATTTAGGACCTTCGAAGAGGCAGCTTGTAATCATTTTACTGACTAGGTTGCACAATGCATTCTGAATTCCTGATAATTTTCTTGAACTGAAAAGCTATAACAAATTCATAACAGGGAGTCAGAAAACTACCTTTACCATGTTTAGAGTTAGTACCATAGAGTCTGATCCTGAACAAATTTACCATTTGTTCAGGATCTTTGTCAGTATACAACAGAGAACACAAAATGAAAAGGCATTCAGAAGAAAACAGAAGAGTCTGATAGGATTGCTTTACAATAAAATATTAACAAGATTTCTAATCTTGGCACATTGCTGAGTCAGTATGACACAAGTCCAGTCATTTGAATTCCTTGTAACTAAAGACAAACTGAGAACAAAAGCAAATATTCATATTCCATATGTATCTAAGAATTTCTCTGTTTGACACATGTAGGAAGATATAATTTACAGCAGTGATGCAGAAAAGATAACAGTATTACACGGGTTATTTTAAATCTACTGGTACCTCTGTTGGCTACAGATGAATAGGATCTTGTCTCTTTGCTTTTCTTCCACAAAACAAATTTTATTATTCTGTTACTATCTCTTAGTTCTCTGTATCCTGGTTTTCCTTTTCCCATATGTCTTTAGCCTAATTCAGTAGTGTATTGCCACACTTGCATTATCAGGAACCAGAGAGAACTACTTAGAACCATTGTTAGAGGAGATGACAAAAGATATGTTGTTGTTTTTTTTTTTTTTTTTTTTTTTTTTTTCACAACTTGCATTATCAGGAACCAGAGAGAACTACTTAGAACCATCGTTAGAGGAGATTTTTTTTTTGTTTTGTTTTTCTTTCTTTAGCAAAGAGACGCTTATTTAATAGTAATAAACTTGTCATCTTAGTTAAGACTTTCAAAGGAATTATTTTCCCTCGTGTCCAGTCCTAGATCTGATTAACATATACAGCTTTGTAACTCCTAAACCATGTTCTCCATAGCCAAAATTTTGCTTTTCAAGGCCACACATTTTACATGCTTCTTAATGATTCATTTCTTGCCTGTGTTGGGAGTCAGTCTGCCATCTGATTCAGCATGTTAGGTCTTTGCTGCCAAATCATTCCACATGTGCTTGTTAACTTGTTCTATTTCACATGCTCTGCTCTATCCTCTTCTCCAAGTCATCTTTTTCCCAGACTTCTATGTCTTTCCTGCACCATTTCCCGCCATGAGGAACTCTGCTGGGCTCTTGCTTGGGCTGTGCTTTGTTATGTTACACATTTGTGAGCAATTAAAATTTTCATGTGAAGGAAACTAGTGTCTGTCAAATTTCTGGACTATGAGCACCCCTCAACAGTGCAAGTATCACAACATAGTTTGCTCGGACTGCATTGAATATTGCAATTAAAAACAATGTGTAGCTATAACTAACAAGTGTCTGTTTTTTGAAAATTATGTATTTCACAATGTATATATTTTAAAATACATGTGTGAGGAGCTAAGCTCTTTTCAATTCCTTTGAAACAAATGCAATAGTTTATTTCATTTATTATATTGCAACTTCAAGCAAGGCCTGACCTTGCAAGTTGCCTATAGCAGCAAATTCCTGGCCTCATGTGGAAACACATTAACATCAGCACATCTCTTTCTGGCAGAAGTCTACCTGCTTGATTTAGTGCAGATGGGCTCAGCATCATAAAATCTTCAAGCCAAGATTTGTGCTTTTTACTTTCTTTAATAAAGAACCAAGCATATAAATTGTCCTGAATAAATAATAATGTCAATAACTGCAAAGGATTTTCATGAACAAATACTTCCTTTCCATTTTTAAAAATGCCACATCTGACACAATCTTATAGATAGTAAAGGTTTGATTGAACATTCTAGTCCGAGCAGACTATGTTTGGGAAAATAGTTTGTCTTTATATATTGTTCTCCACTTTGCCTAGCATTGTCTTTCTATATATATTAAACAAGGATTCTCTTTTCCCTCCTTCTCTTTAACATCACACAGAATGCTAAAATAAATCTCAAACGTTCCTCTATATATGTCATTTACATCCTTTCTTGACAGATTTCTCACTGTTTTCAGAACTGGCAATGTAATTAAAATTATATGAATCATGAGAAATTGGAATAGAAAATAAAACCAAAATTATAAATAAAACAAAAATTAGAAAAAGGGGGCATTCCTTGCTGTTCATCTGTACACAGAGCTGAAAGCTAGATGGATCCTCAGCAGGCAAACCTGAATGTCTCTTCATTGATGGCAGGTATCTGTGCAGCTCTGTTGACAGAAAATATGTCCACATACTCTCTCTTGGCAGAGAACAACCAGCAGGAACATCAGCAAAACAGAGTACCAGAAAAATGGCTTGTGCACATGTGGGATTACTTTAAGTGGTTCATGGAGCAACAAAAATCAATTCATCTTTTCTACCTTTTTTTTTTTTTAAAGTATCCAAAGAGGGTGAGAGGGTGAATACCATGAAGAGAACATGAAACTGCATCTAGTCCAGAATGATCATACACTTAATTTTTTTCTTTCATCTGACAATAGTATTTTTATGTGTGTCTTGGGAGCCACTCTGGTTTGTGGAAACTTTCTGAAAACCATCAATTAAATAATCTAGAGCCAAAAATACCTCTCATTTCCTATTCCTATGGTTCCTAATTATCTTGCAAGTGCCATGTGAACAGTTCCAGTAGAATTGCAGCTGCTTCTAACATAAGATGGATCAAACTAGCTCAGATCAAAAGCCTATGCAGCCTAGCATCCTGCCTTTGATTGGAAATAAAAGCAGGTACCTTGCGAAGAATGTAAGAACAGACTGAACATAGAACACTTAAAAAGTTTATCTTGGGGCATTACAAAACACCAGAAATGTGGAGGCCAAGAATACTGAAGACATGTTTTAGTTTTATGTTTTCAATAAATTTTGGTGGATTGCTTTTCCACAAATTCATCTATGACTAGCATACAGCTCAGTTATTATGCATCTCATTGGGCTGGAGTCTAGTTCAAATGACATTAAGAGATTTCTAGACCAACCACAATTTATTTGGTAGATTAGAAAAATCTAGAGCACTAAGCAGCTTTGTATATTTATGTGTAAGACAAAAAGCAAAGAGCTGCTTTTTTTTTTTTTTTTTTTCCCTCAGGTGACATTATCTAGCAAACCTTATCTTTATTTAGTCCCCTCAGTAAAGCTAATTTGTTGGTATTCTGTGCACAAATCTGTTAGTCGTTTATTAGCTCCTAAGTGTCACACTAAGAACTGTGATTAACATATAGCAAGGAAACTGTTTTGATGTTCCTCATGTCCATTTTATCTCTATTTATTCAAAGGCCTTTAAACTTCTCTTCCAAACTACAATGCCAGTATTTGACAAACTTTTCTTTTTACTGAGAAATCTTAACATTTTCACAAAAATAAGCCCCAAGCCATTCTTCTCAGGGGCCCACTGATAATTTAAAGAGGCAATTGCCTCTTTAACCTCATCCTGTGAAAACTGATCCAACAGAGCAGTGGAATCCTTAACTAGAACTCCAGGGAGCTGGATGTTATCCAATCAAGTCTTAATCTGTGCAACATCAATATTCATTTTATTAAAAGCTTTCTGAAAATAATGTAACAAGGGAATGCATCTACATTTTAAGGTGTTGTTATATTTTAATTATTGTGTTATTATTACATCTTGATAGCTAACTTACTTATACTTGGAGATATAAACTGATCTGATCTTTCAAAGTATGTTCCTCAAAGATCATCTACTATGGTGAAACATCTTTATTAATGGCTACATCACTTGTCTACTTCCTTTGCAAATCAGATGAATCCTACCGAGAGTGCCAAATGTGAATGTTAAATTGCATTCTCTCTTCTCCATATGTGCCCAGTGCTGATGTTGCTAACATAGTATTCTTGATCAGTAGGAACTTCTATCTTTAGAGAAGCCACGCTGCTGAAGTGTGAAAAATGTAGTGTCATTTTGCTAGAATTATTCCCAGAATAATATTGCTGCTGACATTATCCATGGAAATCACTCCTAACAGGATAAGTTTACACTGTTGTTGACATATTTGCAGCTGTTTAATAAAGACCAAGTTAAAACAAGCATAAGCTATAAAACCAGGCTGATTTACTTTTTGCACAGTGCCATGAGATATGAGAAAGAGAGTTGATATTCCATTTCATTCTGAAGTTACTGGAGTTACTAGAACCTTTGTTCAAGTAATATTTCATTAATAAGACACCAAAGAGATCACGCAATGCAAATGATAACACAGTCTCCCATTTTATTTTTAGCCTTAAAATATTGTAGTAATAAAACCTGTCACAATTAATTCCAACACTGAGTCATAGATAACAGAGACAAAAAAAGCCTTCATAAGAATGAGATCTTGTGGTGTTCTCCTGAAGTCTATTATGGAGACTATTTGTGAGGTTAGGGTTTGGTGGGTTTTTTTTGTTTGTTTTTTTTTTTTTTTTTATGCTCACCAAAGTGGTGGATCATGAGCTAGCACAGATAGATGTCCTCTGGTAGTACCACCCTCACAACTACTGCAGAACAGCTGATATAGCACTTGGTAACAACATAGCTCACCTGAAGGCTAGTCATTTAGTTGCCTACTACCTCTAGTAAAATTCCATCACATTCTTGTTAGTGATGTGAGAAAGCTAGGGAAATACTATTCTGGAATGAAAACCATTAATTCATAAGTATTTTTCTGTCTCAAACTTTTCTCTCATAAAAATATTTCATTTTCTTCTCCTACAATAAATTCAGTATCTAAAGTATTGTCATTGATTGTTGGATGCTGTGTTATGGAAAAGCATCTAGCCCCTCAAACCCTAGTGCAATAAATTGTGATAGGATATTTCTTAGGAAGAGAGACTGTGATCTTTAAAGATAGATCTTTATTGCTTATTTTGCTAATTAATCTGAAATCATTAGTTCTCCTTAATACTAACCCTAGATGGACGATAAAGAAATCTCTTTTCTTGACAAAGTTCTGTATGAGACAAGGGCATGCTGATAAAATCCTTGCTTGAGTAGAAAGCATAATGCTAACTATGAAACTATGATAGGAGCTTTTTTTTTTGTTTTAAAAGCAGCTCTACAGGTTATTTCTGTACTACTATTTCTGTACTATTTCACTGCCTTCCTGCAGTAAAAACAGAAAGCAGAAACATCAGTCACTTGACAAAACTACTCCCTCTACTTTCATTTCCCTACCTTATTCCATAGTATTTTATGGATACAATACATCAGCAAAACAAAATAGCCTTTGTGGTTTCCACTGCAATTTGGGGAGGGACTGCAGGAATCCAAGTTTTCTTATGCTGTTCTAATTTATACTGTCTGCACTGGAGACTTTCTTTCAAAGCAACTTATGTCCAGAAAAGTTTTTAAGTGCTACAGGCTACCATAAGTATGTGTAAATCAACATGAATGAAGAAACAATTTCATCAGTCCTGACTCATTTAAAGATAAAATTCCTGGAAATAAAGAAGATAAATAGAATTTCAAGCAGCTCTTTATGTTAGTGAAGTGGAAGATAATTTGAAGGTGGTTTTGTTTTTCATAATAGCATTTACAACAACAGCTTTTTAAAATTATTTCTCTGAGAAAATATGAACCAGACTTTCATGATTGTTGTCTCTCATCAGATTACAAAGCCATCATCCATTTTGAAACAAAGCATAAGCTAAAGTATTACGTAGCTCCTCGGAAAAGGTGTGAGGACATGAGCTATTCAGAGCTGCAAGCATCAAAAAATATGTGTAGCATAGACAAAAAGATTTGATAGCTTTGGTGAATACCTTCATATAATATTTCTGACAGAAGATGAATGTACTATTTACCTGAGGGCAAACTGGACATTGATTATTTTAGTATGGAAACTGGTGTACAGGTATTGTAGCTAGCACAAACACTGGGAAACTTGAAAATGTACCAAAAAGGCAAATAGATAAAAACTGAGCTAACTTTAAAAAAAAAGGAAAAGCAAAGTAGGCTTATAGGTCATGAATTCAGAAAAAGGAGTCATGAGCTGAGGAAAAGCCTGATGGTTCCCTTCAAAAGAAACTTAAGCAGATGATATGGCAGAACAGAAGTGGAAGACGGTTAACCCCATCATCTATGCATTTAAACAAACTTCACTTATCCTAAGGGAGAAATAAAAACAAAACCATAACTGAATTATGACTAGAAGAGATATATTGCAAGGTTTTGGGGTTGGGTCACTTCATAAAAAAAGAAAGAAAAAAGGTAAATGCCTTTCACTTGCATTTGAGCTAAGGCAATGTACATGAATATATGAAAAATAATTTTTTTAACTACAAGGGGGAAAATGTTATCAGATACATTTGATGCTGAACAGTTTTTATGCTTTCTTATTGAGTAACATCTGACAGAGACTGCTAGACAAACAGAGGGCATATTGAAAAACATCTATACTTTGAGTGTTCTTCAACTGCCATTTCAGTTGTGCTGACTTTGTGTCATGGAAAAAGACAACTAATTTTGGTGATAAAAATGCCACAAGAGTTCCCATAAATTAACTTACAGTCCAGAGGGAAAAAGTAGAGAAGCATGACCATGAAATCATGAACAGTGGACTAAACCATAATTGCGTAGTTAAACTAGCAAAGGTAATGTCCATAAAATGAAAATGGTATAGCTAGAACAGAAGACAACAAGGTAAGACAGTCAAGTCCAATTGTCTCATGTGCCCTGTAGTGACTTAACACACAAGAAAGGGAAAAAAAGATTTGGCAGTAAGAAGACTCAAATAATCACATTTGTGCTCAGTCTCAGTGATGAGGCAGGAAAACAGAATGTACAAAAATTACGTATCCCACAGATGCTTTAAAGGAAGATATTTGGTTTAATGTTGTTTTGTTTTGTTTTCAAATAACACAAACAAATGTATCACACTTGCTAACATAAGCTGAGTGTCAGGATGCTCCAGCAGAAAAGGAAGCTTCAACAGTAATGTGTGGATATGAAAAGATGCTTTCTTTAAATATGCTGAATTGCACCACATGTCACTTGTTACAACTGCTAAAGGGAAGCTGGAGTATCCCCTTTCGCAGGAATACAGATCTTATTTTTCTGTATAACTTATGATTTGTAAATGGAATGTAAATTTCAGTGCACTTTGCTGATTGCAGCTGCCTCCTTTGAAATATTTGTCAAATTTTAATGGAGTACAGGCCAAGTCTAGGCAATCAATGTATTGATCTGATTTTTTAAAAAAGTCTGCTTTTAGGCAAAATGTGGACTATATTAGCCAGTGGAGAAGTTCAGGAGGACATGTAGGATTTAAAACCACAACGGCAGGAACATGTTTCCAGATCCTCTCCCAGGCAGGCAGGGAGCTTTCCAAGGTAGGAACTGATTTACAAATATCAGGATAGTGATTCAGAAAACTGTGATAGAAGGCACAGTAATTCTATTTGGGAGCTGAAAAATGTGAGAGTAGAGGAGCTTACACACCAGATTTATTTGAGTTAGCTCTGGCCTACCTGATTGCAATATCTGTCAGGAGCTTATAATTCAGTGAGTGTGAATTTAAATGGATTGCAGTGAAGACTAGTTTCATAGTGACAGTCGGACACTGGATAACATTTGAGACAAGACTTAATAATGAAGCAAAGGCATTTTTTTTTTGTGGTTGTGTAACATGTGTGTGGGAAGCTATATGTTTTATATGAAAGATGTGATTCTATATATTAAAAACCAGACTTATCTGAAAGCAGTCCTTCCAGGCAGAAGATGGTGGTTTTCCTCACAGTAAGCTAATGATTATAGACTAGTTTAGTTAAAGACTAAGGCAGTCAATAGGTGAAGACAGCCAGACCCTTAATTTTACATTGTCAAAGCAAATTATCTTAACTTCTGCCAGCAGTAGTTCTTGCTTTTCAAGGAAAACCACAGGGCAAAGCAACAGTACAAGCCACACTGGAGGTCAATTAGATATGGCTTGTCAGTTCACTAAGGGCCTGTAGTTTGACTCCCTGGAAGAATGTTAAATACAAAAGTAGGTGAAAAGGTGTAACAAAGTTTGCTTGGGGAAGGATGTCTATCACTAACTAGCCCAGTTTTAGGAGAGAAGATGCTGGACCAGGGATGACAGAAGATCAAGGCCCTTTAGATAGCTGAAGTATGAACTGGATTCTCAGTGAGAAAGCGTTAGCCCAGCACCCTGAACACCACATTGTTAAATGTGCTCCCAAACAGTTTGTTGTTTGTTTTTGTTTCCCTACTTGCCCTGAGAAGAGAAAATTTCTCGCAGTTATATTACCAATATTATTCCTAGGGAGAGTCTGACCTTAGAGGAATTATATTTTCTATGCATTTTACTAATACTATTCAGTGTGCTACACACATTTATGTATTTCCTCCTTCACTGTATGTGCAACTTCTCTTAATTATCATGTGTAGGAATGATTAATATGCCATCTATCATCTTCTTTCGGAATAAGAATAGAAATATTTAATCAGAATGGACTTAGTGCAAATTACAGGAGAGTACAGGGGAGCTCACATAAAACAATGTTCTTCAATTTAAAATTACCTTACATTAACCATCTTTGAATCTCTATTCATATTACAATATGATACCCCAGGGTCATTTTGTTTAATTCTGTAAGTCTAATTTTGTGACACATCATATAAAAAGCTCTACCAAACTCAAGATATCTTCAGCTCATTTAGTTTTTTTTTGTTAACTGATTATATAATCTTATTCAAAGTCATTCAAATTTACTCTCCATTTTTATACTTCAGACGTTTGCACTGCTATTATTCTTGACTTTGTTGTTAACCTTTGAATGCTCATAGATCTTCTTTTCTAATATCTGTTTCAGTTTTTGTTAGGGAGAGAATTTCTCAATCTCTTCTTTGTCCTATTTGCTCTTTGCCTGATGTTCTTTCTTTCCCACAGTGAGTGTTTAATGCTTTTTGCCCTGTAAAGAATTCTGCCTGGATTCATAGGAACCAACACACAGATTCATAGAATTTAGTGAAAAGTGTTGACAAAAACTTCATCATGTGAATTCCTGCAATAGAGTCTCAAAAGATTATACTGAGAAACAGCTTGAGTCCTGACCAGGTCACCAATATCTCTGTAATTTGATCAGCAAACCAACACAGGGGAGTATATCCACCCTGCCAAAGACTCAGAATGGGCCTTGTACAAAATGGCAGAGAAAGAGTGACTTAGTGTCTTCCAGAGACTCAGTTTTGCTGTCAGTCCACCAAAAGGTGCAAATTAGCATCATCCTCTCCAAGGCAATATGGTATGTAAACCACAGTCTTTTTAATAAGTAATGTCAAATACAATTCTCAGATTTACCTTGGTTTATTGGTCATTGCATTGAATGGAAAAGTACAACCAGTCTTGCTTTCTTACATGTGTTGTCTTCAAGGTTTCTCTCCTAGCTCTGTCTCTGAGTCTAGAACACACTCCGTGTCTGTTCTGGGACATTTTAGAGCATGATGGAAACAAGACAAGAATTGCATTGCCCCATTCTGCTTTAAAATTTTCAGCAGTCCTAAAAGTTAATCTAGGTTTCTAAAAGCTGACGGGTATGTGATTGCATTGTTGTGTTCTTCTACGACCTTGAGAAAGTACAGAGAATAAAGAGGTTAACAGTTTCAATTTTGTTTTAATGAGATACTGCAGTCTTGAGAAGCTGTAGAGATAAGGAGAGAAATAACCACAAAATAAATGAGAAAAAGCAGAGATGTAACAGAGAACTAGGAGCTACAAGACTCTTTAGAAATTAAAGGCTTGAGGAATATGCTGTGGGAAATAAAATAATGAACAGTCAAGGGGAAAGATCTCATCTTTGTATTGCATGTTTCTATTTTTGTAAATCAGTGACAGTGATAAAAAAAAGCTGCATTGAGATCACCATCTGATTCTGATGGTAACAGAAAGTGTAATATTGTCCAGCAAGACTGAGTGAATGACTTGAAAATATGCTGAGTTCTTGCTGTATCACTCCTCAAAGTGAAAGTCAGATAGAAATGAGACTGTGCAACATTTGGTTGCCCCAGGGTCACTGCAAGGAGCTTTCACATGACTTTATCTCTAATTTATTATAAACCTGGTGCTCTGAAGCTCACATCGTTGCAAACCAGATGATTGAGGAATTATATGGTCTTTTAATTTGTTTCCAAACTTTAAAATAAAGACAAAACAGCATGATAACAATATTAATTTTGATCTCCAGAAATGTTTAGGTTTGCCTGTAAGACTGCACTTTTCTAAAGTTTCAATTTTATTCTGAGATACTTGTTACTCTGTTCAACATTTGCTCCTGAAGAAACAAGTAATATAAAATTATTAAATATCTCGTCTGAGACTGCTGCAATTCTATATTAAGCTCAGGGGAAAAAAAAAAAAACTAAAATAACTAAAATTCATTATCATAGACTTAAAAAATGTCAGGGTGATTTCTGAGTTTGTGTTTCTCAGACAGCAAGTGTAACTACTATATAATGTGGAATGCTTACACCAATTCTTGGCACAGAGAACTGTTGTCCTACATAATTATTTATGATAATAAGTAAAATGGATTTTAGTGGAATTATATCACTTTAGAGTGTTCCTTGAAAATGTATTCTTTTACTCTATGTGAAAAAAATCTGTTAATAATTCTACTTTTACCCTGGACAGATTGTTTCTGTTTGTTCTAAGTCTGTAAAATTTATGTTTTCTCTAAAGTCAAGTTCTCTCTTGTAAATGCTTTTTTTAGTACAGATTTTTTTTTTGAAATGGCATTTTCAAACAAAATAACTTGTTCATAATATATAATTTGATAATGAGGATAGATGTCCAGCCCTTGAGGGTGGATAATTTCATTCTTCGCATGAAATCTTTTGGAAAACACCCACGAATTAGTGCAAAGTTTCCTGTTCCAGAGGAAAAATATTTGGTTTTATGAATCTGCTAAGTCAAATCTACTGAAGGTAATTTAATAGAAACAGATACAGGAAAAAAAGGGAAACTACTTAATTTCTGTTTCATTTTCATTGTAGCACTGTAGCAAGAGGCCCTCCGGTGCACAATTTTTCTCTCTAGGCAAGAGCAGCTGTGAACTGGACTTCCAGGTCCAGCTGGAACTGAGACAAGAATGGGAGAAAAAAGTAAGAACTGCTTTGCCCTGGCTTAGCTTTCTGATCTACAGCTACTGCTGCCTGGCTCTCTACTGCTCAGGAGACGCTGACTCTCTGTGGTGCTGATAGCCTTCCTAGGAACTTTAAGAGCTTCTCTTCAGTTGTTGCAACGGGGCTGTTTCTATAATGATTTAAGTCCAGGCAAAAAAAGGACTGATTTTGAATTTTATTTTATTTTATTTTTTTTTTAATGTATGGGAGTAAATGTCTACAAATTTTAGTTTTTTTTTTTTTGTTGATAATATTTGTTGTTTGGTAAAAGTTGTATTACATTGAAAACAGATTAGTTTTGCATTTTATTAGGAAGTTACTTAAATAAAATATCAGAGTTTTTTTTTTGCAGAAGCATGAGCTGTGTTAACTTGTTTACTGTTAACTTGGGAAGTTGTGACATAAGGAACTTCTTTGAAATTAAAAACCCAAGCATTGCGGAAATTTCAGAAGGAAAAATAATTAATGTAGAGTAAAAATGAAAGAGTTAAGAGGAATATGTGGTTAAAGCTGTGTGAAATTAGTTCAGAAAACAGCAAATTCACTGAAAATACTCATCTATTCACCAATATGAATCCAAGAGATAGAATAAATAGAAGATATTCAGCACTGTGAATCCAGAAACTGTTTCGTCTGTGAAAAACAGAGACATGTCAAGTGCTCATTTCAAAATCAGCCTAAAATGTAAAAGGGTAAACAAAGTGTTAAGAAATCACACACATTAAAATATTTATGTTCAATATGAAGATATATGAGGGTCTTGGGATTCAAAAAAAAGATGGATTTTGGGGGTTTTGTTGGCTTATTTTTTATTGGGTCAACTGAGAAAAGATTTTTCTTTTCCTCAGTCTTGAGTTGAACCACCCACTTGAAAGTCCGTTATTAACATCACTCTTGTTGATTTAGAACGGACTTTTCTACTATGAAAGAATGTTCTGCTGTTCCTTTTTTTCTGCTCCAGCTTCCTTCATCTCTGTGAATCCCTTCCACTGAGTTCCTTATTGATAACTGCCTTAGCAATCTCCTCCAGTGATCTAAGTCTCCCATCTGGTGATTCGTTGCTTGGTTACATCCCCCTAGAATAAACTTTGAAGACTGGACTTGCTTTGGCAAAGAGACAGGTATCTTACCATTCAAGGCTTCTCCACTGAAATACATAATCCTCAAAGATTAGTAACCCTCATTCTACAGCATTTACAGAGAATTAGAGATATTTCTTCTTACCTCCTCTGGAATCATACTTTTATGGAGAAAATGTTAGTACAGAATGGGATTAAATCCTATATTCAAACTATTTTTGGAGTTTGCCTCACATTTACAAAGTGAATTTCTAAACAAAATGGAAGGAATAATTTCTAGATGTACAGACTCCAACAACGGTCATATACCTTTATATCAAAAGCACTTCTATACAAAGATTAAGACTTTCAATATGTTTTCTGCATATTTTAATTTCTAAACAATTTCATTTACTAAACAAATTTTTTATTTAATACTGAAGATTTGTAGAAATACAGAATTTTTGAGTTCTTAAAAGAATGAAAGAATTAATCTTTAAATCACATACAAGCACTTGGATATGCTTTGGAGTTGTTTTGTTTTCTTTTTTAATGTGTGGGTATTCTGCATGCAGGATTTAATACTTTCAATATAATGTGTTAAGAAACTGTGCTTTGATGATAAAGTGTATCTTTCCACATTTAGCACAGATGACAACAAATCACTGGAGATGCTTTATGGCATTGCTCCCAAAGGAAAAAAAATAGACACTTCAAGTAAGATATTCTATTCCCATAGTAATAAATTAAAAATAAGGAAGATATTTTACAATTCTAGTATTCACAAGAGGTTTTTTTCCTTTATATCTGCTAGAACTGTTCCTTGCAGATTAGCTTTGTAGAAGATACTGATATTGTGATGTTTTTTAATTCACAGATATTTTCTGTCATCAACCCTGGCTTCTCAGTCTCTAACTGAGTTGGTAATCCATTGTTTCAGATGCTACTCTTGTTCTTCGTCAGTGACTTCCAAGATAGGAAATGGGGCTGTATCTATACTTCACAGCAATCTTATTTACCTCTCAGCAGCACTGGCCACGTGGTAGAGCAACTGAAGTGTATGTGCACTGTGGGACAAGTACATGAGGAGAACACAGCTGAAGATAGTCTCATATCTATCTTAGCAGTGTTTTATTAGTTTAAATGCAGTATCATTTAAACTAACCTACTAGCTCAGAAAAAAGGAAATACATTTTTTTACATGGGCAAAGCAAGCGTTGATTAATAATTCAACCCATGAACACCTGGTGGAAATAGGAGTGATCCTTAAACTTGAAGATATTGTTCTTGCTCTGCCTCACACATGCAGAGCAAAAGAGTTTGATTGCCTCACTAGAGATAATTCAAATACACAAATAACTTCGGGCAGGTTTGCCTTTACTTGATGACTCCAGAGTTCAGAAAATCATAAGAGATCTAAAATGAATGCCCAGGAAAAACTGCTAGGCATATGAAGACTAACTATACAGCACTTTTCAGTCATTTTCCTTTTTAAAAACAATATGCATGACAGAGTGATACGATGGAAATCATATTCCAGCTTTGCTCCCTGACATTATTTTCATGACTTGTTTTTGGAAATGTGTTGTGGGACACTCACCACCATTCTTATCTTTTATGAATTTCCACGTTGTTGTTACTGACATTTTCAATAAAACCTCCTGGTCATGCAGGATCTAGTTCAGCAGACTTCCCAGAGAAAAATGATTCAGCATCAAGATCTGAACATGGTGTACTTTTTTTGGATAAGAGTTGATCTATGATTCTATGATTCTATGATCTAAGATGTACCAGAACAGTTCCTATCACCTTCTTGTTAAGGAACTTTCTTGCTAAAGAATGGGAAAAAAAAAAAATCCATTCACTGATATCTTTTTATTTCCTGAAAGCAAAAATATTTCCTCTTGGTTTTAATGTGTTAATCCTAATTAAGCATAGTTGCACAGACATCCAGACAGTAGCATCTTTGTAAGTCGAAATCACAATTAAGAGTTCAATACTCGAGGTCACAGGCATTCCTTTAGTTCAGTGGAGTATCTTTGAGAAGCCTAGTGATGCTGGGTTTGGCTAATTCTGAGGATTTATTCAAGCGTTTCTAGATGGCCTGTATGCTCTCAAGTCGACTAATTTGCTATAAAAAAATACCCTGCTCTGACTGACCCTAGACCCATCACAGGAACCATTAGCTTATCAAAGGCCCATCTTCATGAACCTAGGGGAGCAGAAAGGTCAGAGAGTGCAGAGAAACCCCAATTAGGCAGTCAGAGAAGGGGATTTGCTGTCCAGGCCATTCCCAGAGATGTCCTGGGAAATCCAGGACTCCATGATCCAGGTGTGAAACCATCAAGATGAGTCAACAGGAGTGACGCTCTCTATCACCTTTCCTCCTGAATGAGGTCATTGCCCAGGGGTATGGGACATAGTATAGGATACAGGGGAAGAGCATTTTGGGATTACACTGGACTTCTTACAAAATGTTTAAAGGAATAAAGCAGGGAAAAAGATGGATCTTGATGCCTTGGGGAGAATCAAGCTGAGGAGAATGAAGTTTGGGAAAACAGTAGGGTAAGGAGATAAGAAGGGTTGGCTGCTTGCAGGCTGATCAGTACTCTTGGCTGGCCATGCCCTGCACCTTACCAGGTGACCATCCTATCCCCTCATTAAACTCCATTGCCAACTCTTTTTCTGTCTGTGAGGCTGTCTGTGTGCATGTGGGTGTCTGGGGCTCTAAGCGCAGCCCTAGGAGTGGGACTAGAGCTTGGAGGCCCTGTATGTCCATGATGGAGCATCAGTGGGAGTGGGTGTGTGAGTGCATGTGTGTGTGTTGGTGAGTGGGTGAGGCCACAGGTGTTGTTCATATTTGGGTGAGCACTGAGTGTGTCCAAATACACAGATTTGTGTGGCTAGCAGTGTGTGTTTATGCACAGGGCGGGGTGTTTAGGTGCATATGTGTGTGCCTATGTGTGGGTGCCTGCTGGGAACACAAGCTCAGCCTCACAGCTGGTTGGAGTTGAAGGTCCAGGGCTGTGGCAGCCTTGCCAGTCTTGGCTCTGTACCTAACAGTTTATACATTCACTCTTAGGCTAAAGGAATTAGATCTGTAACTCATCATTCTCATGCTTTCAGACTTGCTATATTTATGTGATGTAGTGTGAGACTGATTGCACTTGACTGTAGGCATCTCAAAGATTATGCATATAGCCTCTGCTGTTTGTCTCGGCCTCCTGTTGTAATCACTGAAGAGGGAACAGTACCATAGGATGGAGTGAGCCTAAGCTAGGTGGGATGAATCATCCTGAAGGAACCTCTTCTTTCGTTGACTAGAGGTGGCTCTTAAATTATAACCTTAGACTAGATATGAATTTTTTAGATGGCTAAATGTCCTGGTTCTGCTAGGATAGGGTTGATTTTTCACCTTCAGTCAGGAGGGAGCTGCTGGCCCAGCCGGGGGGTTATTCATTGCCATGCTGACACCATGCCTGGAGCTTGGGGCCGGGCTGAGCGGGGCTGGGGCCCAGTGGGGCTGGGGCCGAGCAGGGCTGGGCAGAGCAGGAGCAGAGGCGGGTTCTGGGCCGGGAGGGGTGCTAGCTTGGTTTGTGCTGTCCGGAGCCTGTCCGGTGATCTGTTTCCTTTGTACAATTTGTTATACCTATTGTTACTGCCACTGCTTATTGTTCCTTCTGCATTCCTGTAGTAAATTCTCCTTATCTCAACCCACAGGGTTTTGTATTTTTCTCCCGTTTCTCCCTCCCTTGTCTGGGGTTGTGGGTATGAGCGAGCAGCTGTGTAGTGCCCGGCTCATGCCTGGGGCTAAAGCACCACAGGAGTGTCCTCCCCTGTCTCACACACAGATTGGGTGAGATCACTGAAAAAGGACAAGGCCGCATACACACACATTTAACTTCACAGTTAGTGACACAATCATATCATAAGTTGCTGTCACCCAGTAGCACAGGACAAGGTGCTTGACCGCACAGGACGAGATGCCTGACCCACTTCCCAGAGATGGCAAACATCATCCCAGGGAACACAGGATATAGGGATTAACAGAGGACCACCATGCAAGTAAATCAGTTAACTTTGTGGATAGGCACTATTTAACTAATACCATAAGAGGAGACTAAAATTTGTATAACAAGATTGTTTTA
>NW_008602029.1:0-8156 GCF_000691845.1 Merops nubicus
TTCCCTTTCCCTTTCCCTTCCCTTCCCCTTTTCTTTTCCTTCCTTTTTCCTCTCCTCTCCTCTCCTCTCCTCTCCTCTCCTCGCTGCGTAAGCTCTGACCTAAATCCCTCCCCACTGCCTGCCTAAGAGGACGCACGTCCAGGATGGCAACAACTGAGTGGCCATGCAGAGGGCTGAAATCCTTCCTCCTTGGCAGCCTGTCCCTCCTCAGCTTGCTCTGCTGGCCAGGCTCTCTGTGCAGCAGGGAAATGGCTCTCAGGGGGGGGGCCGGGCTGCAAATGTTTGCTTTGGAAGTCACCCACGCCTCCTTCAGACACAACAGGATGTCAATGGAACCATTAACATTCGACTGGAACATACTGGGGAGGCAGCTCCAACAAAAAGGGGGTGAAAATTTCCTGCAGCACACGTTTAACAACCCCAATTCTGCACGTTTAGCTGCTGGCTTGGCCGCCTCCCCCTGAAATGCTCGAGCTGCTGCAGCCCAAGGGCTGGAGCTGGGCTTTGGATCCTCTGGGAAGCCCGTGTGTGAAACACAGAAAGGAGTCTGAGCTCACATGCGGAGCACATGGGCATTTTCTGGCCAAGCCTGGCCCGAGGATTCTTTTCTTGTTAGGTTAACAAATAAGACAGATTTTTCCAACAAAATCACCATGTGGTTGAATGAACAATTTTGAAACCGCTCAGCTTCGCCCGGAGGACATTTGGAAATAATTATCATCAATTTTGTGACTTATTCAAGCTGAAAAACCTCCATGATGACTTGCTCGAGTCATTTCAAAACAACCACCAAGACACCATTATATAAAGACTGGGATGTGTTTAGACAAACATAAATTACTGGGGGAAATTTTACAGCCTGTGCTGCACAGGTCAGAACAAAACCTGACCTTGGAACCCTTTCATCTGGGATTCAGGACCAGGGCTGAGCCACTTCATCTCCAGAAAGGAAAAGAGGCATCCAGCTCCTTTTAAGGTTTACTTTGACCCAACTCCAGGTTTCTTTGACACGCAGCAGCTCCCTCAGACCTCTAAGGTCAACACCAGGTCCTGCACTGCAGAGCTGCTCTGCACCAGTCACCACTGACACCCAGACTGCTGGGAGGAGCTCCTCACTCTGGCAGTGCCAGGGGGCTGGCAGGGCTATGCCTGACGTGAGCTGCACTGTCAGTAGGTTTCAGAGGTGCTAATTAAGGAGGCTGGAGGGTGTGAAGGCTGAAGGGACCTGGCAGAAGGCAGAGGAGATCAGAGTTGTGCTCTTCAAGCCCGGGGAACCAAGGGAAACCTACTCGCTCTGGAAACTGGGACACAAACGTGGCGAGATGGACACAGGGTTGGAAGGGAGGAGATGCCACGGGGTTCATCAAGGAGACTGAGCAGCCTCGCCAGCCTAGAGGAGCTCCAGGCACTGCTGGCTGTCAGGGCCCATCAGCACAGCCCTCTGAACTGCTGGCTCTCTGCCTCGGCGTGCCAGAGAGCACATTTTTGTCCCCACTTCAACGACAGGAGCTCGGGCAGTCCAAAGCTGCAGCCGAGGGGTAACTACCTGGGATTTCTCCACCGAGGCCGTGTGCTTGTCGCACATGGGGCTGATCTCCATCCCCCTCTCCCTCTCCTTGTCTCCCTGCTGGAAGAATTCCTCCATGATCCGGTCCGTCCACTGCCGGTACAGCTCCAGGGACTTGGTGGGGTTACTCAAGTCTGCACAATGTACCATATTTCGGAGAACCTGCAATTGGATTAAGCAGAAAAGTCATAAAATAGGATGGAAAAAAAGAGGATGGTTTCAAGCTGGAGCTGCTTGTTTAGCTCAGAACATTTAACCACAGGACTCTTCGAGCCTTCAGCCTATAAAAATACTAATGGAATATCTCCGTGTCTGAGAGGAGATGCCACAAGTCCACTTCCAAAGTAAAAAACCTGCTGCTTGCTCCCCAGACAGCTCCACACTCACACAGGCTGCAGTTGTGGCAGCGATAATTATGTCATGCAGGTTTGGTTTTGAATGCAGGTGCTTCCCACCATTCAAAACTGATTTCCATGCCCTCAGATGGTTAAAAGCTTGATGGCATGAGTAATATCCCTTCCACGCACGCACAAAACGTGTGTGCCTGACTAACTGTGGCTCCAAGGATTTAGACGGCAACAGGGTGACCTGTTTTAGGAGCCTTGAATAAAAAGGGAAGGAGGGTTTTCCCCTGAGTCTGCTCTGAGGAAGCTGGTCGTCAAAGGGGAGAGCAGATCAGGATGTGTCTCGTCCTGCTAACGACGCAGCCCCGTGCCAGCTCTGCTCTGTCATTTCTGTAAGTCAAGGATTAGCTCCTGCAGGGAACGGGTCGGGCATCACCCGCCGCAGCTCGGCGTGAGTTGCTTTGGGGAGGGAGCCCCACGTGAAATTCCTGCCCTCTCACAATGCTCTGACACTCTTGCTGTGTTTTTTTTTTGTCAGGAGAAACAAATGGGAAACTCAGGAGCCCATAAAACCTCAGCCTTATAGATTCAGGTCAGAATAATGGGCACGTTTGGAGCTCCATGCTCTAAAAACACCATTTCCTTTACCTCAGACAGACGACCACCTCATGCCAATTCGTGGGGGGGGAGCAGAAGAACATGCTGAAAGTTTAGGTCAGTAGCTTCTAGGTCTGGCCCGTGTAAAAGCCCCAGTGAAAAGAGGAGCAGGGTTGCTCCAGCCCTGAACAGAACCCCGGGAGGGTGGCTGAGGTACCTGTATTCTGTCGGTGTAGTTGTCCAGGAGGAGGACACCCGAACTGGTCACCTTCTTCGTTTCCACCATAGTCTTCAGATCTGCCAACAGGCTCATGTGCTTGGACATATCTGTCGCCAACACCTTTGCAGAAGAGAAAACAGGATCTCAGTACAGGCAGCCAGAGAAAGCAGCCAGATTTTGGGCTCGAGAACCAGCGCAGGGCGTGCGAAGCTCGTACCATGTCGATCACCATCTTCCTGAGCGTCTGGCGCTGCTTCTTGGTCAGGTTCTGGAAGATGTCACAGTGCTCCTCCTGAAGCAGTTTGAAACCCACGGCCAGGTGGTGGTTCTCCAAGACAGATTCATCGTTGTACATCAGGGCCAGCTCGGAATCTAGCAGAAGTGACACAAACCTGTGAGTCCAGCAGGGGAGGGGTGTGATTTTAAACAGCAAACGCCTGTCCTGGGCACTGAAATGTTGATTTCTATGTAATAAGATTGGGAAAAGTTGCCTTTTCTTTGCTTCATGTGTGCCAAGAGTGTGCAGCTTCCTCCTCCAAGCACATATGTATGTAATCTAAACAGCCCTTTGCTGGGTTCTGAGGAGCAAAATAGTCCTCGGTTGACTTAGTTACAGCCTTCAGAATCTCTGACAACACACAGCATGAACCCTGCAAACACACTTCCCAAAAAAGAACAACAGCCACATTTTGGAATCAAGATGAACCACAATATTTAGCTTTATCGTTGTCAATAGCAATAGGATGATTTCTCTTCCACTAGTGATAAAATTTGCACTCAGGACTGGGAGAGTGATCATGCTTTAGCAAGTAGTAATACCCACAAGATTCAAGGGCCCTTTACAAATTGTACCACAATAGCTCCCTTTGTTAGGAATTTCATTTTAATTACCACTTTATTTCAAAACACCCAACTGTTTTACTGCACCACATTTTTGAGAAATCAACGCAGTCTAAAAGTCAGAATTTGTGAGCTCTCTGTAATGGAAAATAAATTTCCATTGAGTTTCCAAGTTTGCCCATGAAGTTACTGTGGTATTTGAAGCAAAACTCACTTGTATTAATGAGAAATTGATTGGAGACCCCAGGGTGATCCACGTCATGAATTGCAGCTGCAAAAATTGCAGCAAGGATTTCCAAATCAGTGAAGACAGCCTAGGAAGGAAAAAAGGAATTTGTCAGAAAAATCCTTATGTTTTTTCAATATATTTTTGGAGGCTTTATTGTGGCCTTTCAGGGCTTAAAGGGGCTTGTCAGAAAGCTGGGGACTTTTGAGAAGCACCTTTTGCCACAGGACAAGGGGATATGGTTTAAAATGAAAAGTGAGATTTAGGCTAGAAAGAAGGAAGAAATTTGTTCCCCTGAGGGTGTTGAGCCCCTGGCCCAGGCTGCCCAGAGAGGTGGTCGCTGCCCCATCCCTGGCACCATCCCAGGGGAGGTTGGATGAAGCTCTGAGCACCCTGCTCTAGCTGCAGATGTCCCTGCTCCCTGCAGGGGGTTGGACCAGATGACCTTAAAAGGTCCCTTCTAACCCAAAACATTTTGTGAATCTCTCAACACTTTGGGAGGTTGGCTTAGAGAAGCAAATGATGCTTTTTAAATTAGTTTTCTGAGGACAAGACATTTGCTTGGATGAGAGGTCTCCAAGCACCCTGTGCTCTTCGAGATGAAACACAGAGTGCAAGCAAAGCTGCTGCTGAAATTTAATGGTGACTTCCCTGGTGGTGAACTGAGCCCTCAGCAGAGCAGGCAGCATGCTGCTTTTTGCAAGCCTGAGCACTGCTGGTCATGGCCTCAGCTTAAGGTTCTTCTCCCATCTTCACACAGACACCGTGGGGCTTTTAAGCCACCATCCCCCCTTGAAGCACGACGGCTGTGCAACACAAAGCGCTCAGCCCAAACTAGGTAGCTCAGAACCCAGAATTCTAAGATTCTATGAACTCACATCCAGTGCTGGGGTAGAGAGCAGAACGTGTGTGGACTGGGCCACGTCAGCAGCATGGAGGCTGTTGTGGTAAGCTACATCTGAGTGGTAGTGGTCTTCCAGCGTCATCATGTACGTCACGAAAGTGTCCGAGGAGATCTTGAAGGTCTTCAGCAGATCCCGTTCCTGCAGAAGAAATGTGCCCATCCAACATGCATCACGTTAAGGATGTCACACTGCAGAAGGTGACAAAGCAATGGGAATCTAAATCTTTGCAGGAAAAGAAAGGGAAACCTGCTCAGCAAAGCACCCACCTGAAATATCGCGTACATGATGCAGGTGAGCGGCCTGTTGTGGGAGTACCTTGCAACATTAAATATGTTGAGCCCCCACTTGTTCAGGTCTTCCAGTTCCTTTGGAAAGGACAAAAAGAGAAAGGTTACAATATTTTCCAACACAGTTCTGCATTTATGGCTTGCATCAGGTCTGGCATCTACCACCAGTTTAAAAAGATGCACATTCAAACTTCACTGTGGCCCTTAAAAAAGCACCTGAACAGTGAATAACTGAGAAGGGCTGATGGCAAAGTGCTTGTACCAGGAGGTGACATTGCTCTGTGTGGCAGGGGAATCATTCCTTGCTATGTGTCAAGAAGAAATGCCCAGAGAGAGACAAAGGCCCCACAGCCAGTGTGTTGGGCACAGCACTGTTACACCTCCCTGTGTTTGATGGTTCTCTCCTCAGCTTTCATCACACTTTAAATATCACTTTATGATTTTCAAGGGATTTATGAACACAGAGGATGTTGTTAGGGACATGGCACTTCAGGGACACTGATTCCAGCTTTGCAGACAGTCCATCCCTGAGTGATGGTTCTCTCCTCAGCTTTCACACTTTAAAAATTACTTTATGGAGATTTTCAAGGGATTTATGAACACAGAGGATGTCGTTAGGGACACGGCACTTCAGGGACACTGATTCCAGCTTTGCAGACAGTCCATCCCTGAGTTCCTGGCAACACCAGCTCTCCCAGAGCTGGAAGACTCCATCATACCTTGGCCAGGTGGTCTTCCTTCTCCGTCTTCACACCGAACCGGGAAATGCTGGTATTATTTAAGCTTGAGCTATGCATTAATTTTTTCACTCCACTGATCTGTGTCATGAGCTGCTGTTTCTTCTTCTTCTCTCTGTCCTTCTGGGTGGGAGAAGGAATCTCCACATCGTTCTGCTTGTCTGTAAGAAATAAAGGGGAAATGAGTCAACTTTGTTTGCAGTGCAAGCGCCCATCACCCCTCTCCCCAAAACCAACCCTTCGCTTTGCTGACCGAGTGGCTCTGCACAGCAGTTCAAACCCACATGTGCCTGCTGAGGAACTTCCCTAATTTTGAGGCCAAACAACCAAAACCACAGCAGAAGAGTCACACAACCTCTGTTTGCCCTCTGCAAGACCTCAGCTATCTCACTGAGCCACGCTGGGACACAAAGAGACAGGCTGCTTGCTTGCAGCCACTGTCTTCCATTGCAGCCCCATTGTAAATGAATTTTTATTGCTTATTTTCAAGAAAACAGAATATCTATTCAAACAGCACATTCTTCCTCAATGAAATATATAAGCATGTATTTTCACATTCACTCTGTTGATATTTAGTAGGGCCAAACCCATCTCCAGACCCCCTGCTCTTCAAAAACCAACCCGATGACAAACTGGCCTCACTGATTTATTAAATTGCTCTTCACAAGCATGCACAGAATAACTCACAGTGCACGGGCCAGGTTTCTATTGTCGTGCTCAGAGGCAGTCACAACACTGGTGCACATTAAGTAGGCACCTCGTGGGGCACCAACCTGGCTGTGGAGATGTGCTGAATAAATAAATCTATCCACATATCCTACTCTTTACAACTGATTTATCCACTGCTTTAAAATGGAGGTGCAGTCGGTGGTTATTTTCATACTAACCATTTCTTCATGAACTTTTAGAAAAGGCTACTACGACCTCCATGCACCTCTGCATCTCTGAGGACCTCTGGAGGGACGAGGCGTGGAGGTGTTAAGATACTTTTGCCTTGGCTTAATTAAAAATCTCTGAAATGAGAACTACCACTGTGCCTGCCACGCTGCAATTAAGAAGGAAGCCATTATTCACCCCAACAGTCAAACTGACATCAGTGGGTGTTTCCCTCGTGTGTTTTTGCTGAACAACAGGAGGACTTGGCTCTCCAGAATCCCCTCAGCAGCGACTGACGCCAAGCTCAGGACCAGAAATCTCTCACTTCTTCAATCCTGTCCCCACGGTGGTGGTGGCAGCAACAGCACTCAGGAAAAGGCACGTGCTGCAAGGCCATGGTGACCTTCCCTCTTTGCATGATGTGGCCAAAGATAAACCCATTTGGTATCTTGGTCCTTCACACAGACCTGGAGCTGTTGTCTCTGCTCTTGCTGGCCACATGGTGACTGCAGAGGATGTTGCTTCTTGAGGCCTTCTTCAGCTCATTTATGAGTCAAGAGACTGAATGAAGCCACATGATCTGGTTTTAATATCTCTAAGTTATCCTCAACTAACAAACACTGGGGATAAATGAATGCCCTATCCACATATTTCTTTTATTTTTCTTCAACTTCCTCAGTGGTAGATGGAGTGCAGTTCATTTTGCCTGTTCATTCAATTTTAAACCCAACATAGGGCAGGGGGAGGGGGAAGTAATTCATAAAACCATAATGCCAGGACTTCCTAAAAAAGCTTTTAAATGCTTTTAAAAGTTTTACTCTTTTTTTTGTTTTTCCTAATATGAGCAGTCAAGCTGCACTCATGCCCAGCCTGGAGAACCTGCACCACTTGGCACCAGCATGGCCCAACGTGCCCTCCACGCTGCCACAGCACAGTGAGGACATCACCAGTGCAGAAGGTGTGAGGAGCAGCAGAACAAGACCATTGTCAAGGGGATCCTGCCCCTCTGCCAGCTCTGTGAGACCCCCCTGCAGTGCTGGGGCAGCTCTGGAGTCCTCAGCACAGCAGAGCCAGGGACCTGCTGGAGCGGGGCCAGAGGAGCCCCAGCAATGCCCCGAGCGGGGAACCCCTCTGCTGGGAGCCCAGCAGGAGAGAGTTGGGCTGGGGCAGCCACAGAGGAGAAGGCTCCAGCTGGGGAGACCCCCTGGGGGCTGCCAGGACTGCCAGGGGCCTGCCAGAAAGCTGGGGACAGACTATGGAGCAGGAACCGTTGGGACAGGACAAGGGGGATGGTTTGAAACTCAAAGAGGGAGATTGAGACTAGAGAGAAGGGAGAGATTTTTGACCCTGAGGGTGATGAGACCCTGGCCCACGTTTCCTAGAGGAGTAGCCAATGTCCCACTCTTCGAAACCCTCCAGGTTAGTTTGGACAGGACTCTGAGCACCCTGCTCTAGGTGCAGATGTCCCTGCTCAGTGCAGGCAGGGTGCACTAGATGACCTTGAAAGGTCACTTCCCACCCCAACCAGTCTACGACTACCTGATGCGCCGATTCCCG
>NW_008602029.1:8168-10796 GCF_000691845.1 Merops nubicus
ATATGCCTGCTGGCAAGAGCTGATGAACAACAAACTCCCTGAAAGCACCGTGGTGGTCACGCTCCCCAGTGTGCTGTGTATGCCCCAGGCTCTCTGGCTGCAGCCCTGGCCTGCTGGCTGGCAGTGAGGCAGCCTTGCTTCTACTCCCTGGATTAATTCACGCTCCGCATGTCACGATTAAACTGAGTAGTAAGACAGGACCAATGGATTCCCACAAAGCAGCTCTAGACTTCTATGGATTATTAATGATGTGATGTGTCCTAAATGCATGCAGCAGTTCCAGTTGCAACTGGCTATTGAAATCACTTGAAAATCCCTTAATGGGGATAATTGTGTGTCACAGAGGGGATGTGTTCTGGGCCATCGTAACCACAGGGCACGAGTGCCCCACGAGCTCCAGCATCCCACGTGCCCTCAGCATCTGAAGCTGTTGGACTTAAGAGATAAATACAGGAGGGTGCTGTGCTGAGCTTTGCTTTCCATGCAAATGGGCTTGAGTTCTGGAATTTAGAATTGGGATAGCTGCTCGAAAACACAGAAATCTACATTTTTCATAACAGAAAGCTACATTTTTCATAACAAGTGTACTGGGTAAACACAGAGGATTCATTCATGCCAGTAGTTCCAACCAAACTAATGACATGCAGAATATTCTCTTTACTCTTTATTCAGAATTCCAGTGCAAACTGAGCCACTGTCTACTCTATAAAATAATGTCTGGGCTGAAGTCACTTCTCTGAACCTTGTCTCTGAAGGGGGATGTTGCAGCTGGATGAGGCAGTAGTTGCAAAGATGAGAGTGTGCAGCTGGGCTCGTGTGACTTTGTCCTTTATGTAAGGTCAAGGCAAAAATCAAATATTGCATAACGCAGCTACCCACAGCTTCATTCAACCCAAACAGCAGAACCCTTTGGGTTTGGAGAAGGGATTCTGCTCTGGACACACTTAATTCAAACACAGCATTATTTTCCTCCCCGTTTTGGATGGGAAAAATCAAATCATTGAAACACTCTGCCCCGAAGGAAAACTGAGCGCAAGTATTGACTGCTGGGGATGGGGATGGCACTGATTGATCTCTCTGGGTCACCCGAAAGCTTGGGAGGTGATGCCCTACCCAGGGAGGTGATGCCCTACCCAGGGAGGTGATGCCCTACCCAGGGAGGAGATGCTCTACCCAGGGAGGAGATGCCTTACCCAGGAAGGTGTTGGAAATGTACTCGGACACCTGGTTGCCAGAGCGGCTCATCTCGGAGAGGTGGGTCAGCTCCCGGGTCAGCATCCTCTTGAACTGGGAGGGGGAGAGCAAAGAGACCAAGATGGCATTTTTCTGAGTGCTCCCCCCACACGCATACAGCTTCAGCACAAGCACAAGTCCAAAGACAAGATGTGAAAAGCAAAATTCTGGAGAGCTTTGAATGGAGTCGGTGACATACGGTTTCATTTAGATCCTATCCAGCAGCATCATGATGAGGTATTTCTTTTTAGGACACTAAACTGCAGAATTAATTCCCCCCGAAGATGCATTTTAGTTTCTGCTGTAACAAATGAGAAGACAACGCTTCGGGTCCTCTCTCTGAACGATCACATTCTTGCACTGCTTTTAAACCCCACATCCTACACCCTCCTTTTGTTCTGCGTTTCCTAAGTTTGCTCCATTTTGAATTATGCAAGTAAAAGACAACTGCCTATGTTCAGTACATAACCGAGGGGAAATATGCCATAAATCTAAAGACCTGCTCAGGTCGTGGCAGGAAAATGCAGGATTCAGGCATTTCTCCCCCAGATGCACACGCTACCAGCCTCCTAATTTTCTAATCACGCGTTTTCATCGCAGCATCATTTTATCCCACGACAGAGAATTCCCAAAAGAGGGGAAAAAAAAAGCACATATGTACACTGCATGCACAGTCCAGACGCACCTCTCCCCACACAGTACACAGAAATAACCATTTTAAAAGCCCCTTTTCCTCAGCGAGGTTTTATCCGAGCAACACAGCACAAAAGAAAGCAGCCGTTCCGGGATTTAAACCCACCTTAATATAACCCCAAGATACAGATAACAAATAGTTGGCTTCAGGCATTTTGGAAACCTCCACAAATCCTCCTGGAGAAATGGCTGGTCAGATAGGAGCGCTCCTGGGGGCACACGGACACCCCCTTCCCCCGTTGAGCCAAAAAAACAATCAGCCTGCATCAAAGCCCGAGATCCCCCGTTGCCCGGCGGTGGCTAATCCCAGACAAAGCCCAGCTTGGCAGGAGCATCTCTGCAGAGGGCTGAACGTGGGTGTATTTGCTTGCAGGAGAGAAGAACGAAGCCCGGGGGTTGCAGGGAGAAAGGAGAACTCATCCCAGCGTGGCTGGGAGCTCTGAGGAGTGAGGAGTGGTGCTGGTTGCTCTGCTGGCTGAAGGGGGTCCCCGCTCCCCGGCCGCCTGGCAGAAGGATGCTGGTTTGGGAGCCGTTGCCAGCTGGAGTAACTCAGCCATCTTTTGATGAGCAAGATTAAAATGGAGGGAGCTCTGGGCATATTTCAATCCATCCAAAGTAGGCAGGAGGCTCTGCTCTCTTTCTGCTTGGGTTTAATTCTCTTTATTACAGAGAGGGGGGATTTTCAAAGAGAGGCTCACACAC
>NW_008602030.1:0-34587 GCF_000691845.1 Merops nubicus
CGTTCTGTCAGCACCAGTACCCCGGGAGTCGTGGTGCCCTGGGCTGTTCCGCGGCCGTTGTGCCTTTCTGCCGCCTCCGCCACGGGCCTGAGCGTATGGGGCAGGCCGCGGCAGCCTCGAGGAGCGGGGGGTTGCCTCCGGGATCTGGCTGTACCTCGTATTAAAGTTTGTATAAATTATAAAAGTAAAATGGAATTGAAATAACCCAGAAACGTGTTGCTGATCAAGGTCCTTTATACGGCCTCAATCCTACTTATTTACCTAAAACAGAGAAATAGAAACCTGTCGTCATTAATCCAAAATTAGACTTGGAAATTAACTCTTAAGCAATGTGGCCTTGTGAACAAGCAGGATTCTCCTGGCCAAAGTTTAAAGAGTGATGAACTGTGGGTTTGGTTAGCGAACCATGCAGGCAGCCTGGAACTAACAAGTTGAGGGAAGAAGCAGGCAAAAAGGAATTACATCATGAGGAGATCACGACCACCGATGTGTTGACCACCTACCCAAATAATATCACTTACTCAAAAGCCAACAACGGACAGAGAAGACAGAGCCCACGCACTAATTAAATAAGAAGTGAGGAACACAAACTCAATCAACAAAGGAATAGCTGCATACGTATTAATTATTTGAATATGTAATAAAAGGTGTGTAAACAGTAAATTTCTTAAGGTGTGCTGTCTTGGGACAGACACCAGTCCATGCACATTGATGAAATACATGTGGAATGCCTCCACAATGTGTTACTGACTTACACATCAGGTAAAGAACCCGGATTTGGGACTTGTGCACTCTCAGGCACACCATTTAATGCCTCTTCAGATTAAACTTCCATGATCAGCATCATTTCTTTCCTCTTTTCAACTGATTTTGTATCTCATGAAGCCCCTCACACATCCAGTCATGCCACGAATCTAAATCAAATGTTTGGTAGTTTAGACAAAAGACTGTTTTCCAATGGTATCATAAATTTAAATAGAACATCTGATAATTTAGACAAAAGACAATGTCAAATTACCTTAAACGGTGTTCTTCACATATGGAAATTTTAAGAATACAGAATTTGCTTTCTGTTGCTAGGACCAGGGTCTAATTGTGCATATAATGAGAAATTTAACACTTTTATTAACTGCATACTAGAACGAAGGAGAAGAATGGTAGTTCTAAAAGTTGCAAAAAAGGATGCTGATGCACTGCACGCTGCAATGACCCGCCAGATGAGCCCCAGTAATAGCAAAAAAAATGCTTGATGTCCTGTTGTAACTAATGAAACTTGTGACTAGTTAGTGAAGAGTTTGTCCAGAGAAGTCAATCTGAATTTAGATCAGCACAAAGTTGCACAGTATTGTCTTAAGATTTTTTTTTTAAAACCTTGAGAAGGTATTCTTTCTTTGATTTAAATCTAATGTATGTCAACTTAACTTGTTTTAGTAAATGTACTGTTTCAAAAGGATCAAATCCACGTGGGGAGGTATATCAGTGTCATTAAAGGTGTTAAAATTCTTTTTATGCTGTGGAGGCCTCAAAAATACTATTGTTCTGTAAAAACAAGCCTTATGTCAGATATCTATAAAATGTAATTATAAAATATAACTGTAAAATGTTAAGTGATGCAAAGGCCGTTGAAACTACTCAGATACTACATCACTAGAAGGTTTTCTTTGAACTTACTGTGAAGACAGGATATTGTGTTTTCACAAGTACAACAAATGGCATAATTTGCAAAACTTTGGATTAGTGTGAAAGAGCCAACAAAAAAAATGACTTTCAGATGCCACACTGAACTCGCAAAATTGAAAGAGAAAGTGTCCTGAACTACTGTGATCTGCATTCTCTCATGGCTTTAATTCTCCATGGTATTTAATGTCTGTTGAAATTAATTGTGTGTTATACACTCTCAGCTTTCTGGAATAAATATCTGCATTTTTTATTGAATCTATTTAGATCATATTTAAAGCAATTGCAATGTGCTTTCAATCTCAGTTAAAGACTTTATACAATAACTACATGCACTTCTGTTTTTAAATGAAAAATATGTTTCTAACTCTTATTCATGAGTGGATTTAGTTTGAGGTGATAATAGTTTTAGTTACACTAGGTAGGATAGTATTAGGCACAATAAGGGGCTACACTCGGCTTCATCCAGGATAATAGAACCCTAACTCATCTCCCTAAATAAAAACTCAGAACAAGATGGAAAGGCAATATGAACAAAAATGTGGACTTTTGTCTTTCTCCCTGTTGGCTGAAAACGATGGTCCCAGAGGGCTCTTTGCTCCTGCAGCAATCTGGGGTTATTTCTGGGGACAGAATTCCACAGGGAATTCATTGCACAGATCAGGTCTGCACCTTTTAACTGACTCTCCATTTATCCCTGCTACTGTGCTTTGGTTTTCATTGCAAAGTGCTCTTGGGATGTCCTGATTTCCTTTCAGGCTAAAGTAACCTGGAGGGTGAACTTGAAATCCTAACAGGCATTAAGTCTGTGGGGTCAGGCCACAGCTAATTAAAAAAAAACTCCTTTAAACTTTTAGTGTAGATACCTGGTCCCAGCACCTGCAAATTGGCACCAGTCAGGTCACGCTTCTTGCTGATGCAACATAGTGTATCTAGACCAAATGCAGCATTGTTGTGCAGTCTCTTAGAGACTTCAGACCCATCATATGACTTCTGCTTTCATTACCTGATTGTAAAGGATGTCCTGACCAAAGAGAGGAATCTCAATCTGCTGCTACCTCCCCCAGTTACAGTTCAGTTTTGAAAACCACCTGGGCTGTAACACTTAAATCCTGATATCCCCACATTCACTTCTTGTCTTCTTTTTCTTCCCTAGTTGTATATCTTCTTTTCACTTCACAATTAGCTTTCAGTTTAAAAACAGTCTGTCTAAGCTGACCTTTTAGCAGCACTGCAGTGAGCCTGTGTCCAAAAAAAGCAGCTAAAACCAATGTTTAAAACAGCACAACATTGGTACATTTGCCAAGTCTCACGGTGGCTGATAAAACTGTACTAAGCCTGGTTTTGTCTAGTGGTCAGGTTGCCAGTAACAATTGGGACCAAACCCAAAAGCTGTGTTTTCAATCACTGCTGTTCTTTTCCTTTCTGTTTTATCTGTGTTTGTCTTATTTTCTCTTTTCGGAAAGAAGGCCAGACACCAGTAAGGACATTCATTAACAGCCACATATCCAGCCTCACTCAGCTGGTCCTTTATTCCTGTACACTCATTGCCATCTTCAGTCTGGTTTTCTGAAATTACATCATGTGTTGGGTAGTAGCCTCATGCAACTGCTCATTCATGCTCTTCTGTGGCAGCTGCAACTCATTCATTCAGAGGGAAGCTTCCATCTAGCAGTAAAGTCCTGGAAGTCTTAGCTGTGATGGAATATACTGCCTCTCAAGCCGTGTGAAAGAGTGCCTGTGGCACTGTGCTGGATTAGAAGATACACTCCCTGTTAGGGCTGTGTAATCAAAGGACTTCGTACATTTTGAAATTGAATTAATCCCAGGTTCCTCATCCCACAACTCGTGATCTTTAAAAAAGAAAAATGGAGAAATGCCTCACAATTACAAAGAAGGGGCAGATACAGCTGAAAACTCATGATCATATTTTTTTCTTTCTGAATATTTCAGCTGGCTTCACATTTTTCATGTGGTATCATAAAAACCTACAGTATATTTAATGGCAGTTGTGGTATTTAGAATGAAGAATCAGTACTTGAACTCTGACTTGTGTTTGAAGTTGTGTGGTAATAGGAACTATTCCTATATTCCTAAAAGGTCGCTTCAAGACCTTTGACCCTCATTACAAATAGAGACTAATCCTGACACATTTGGTCAGTGAGAATTAAGTGACTAATGACACTGAGGGTTTCAACTTTTGGCCCTAAATATGTAATTCTGTTAGGGTAGTTTTGTGGCAGTTTTTTTTTATGAGAGATCCACCATTCAATTATGTATAAAATGATCAGTGTAAGGGATTAGCTAAAGTTAACAACAGTTACTGTAGTAAAAACTCATTTGACTGGAAATGTTAGAGGAATTAAGTTATTACTCTCAGGCAAAAAAAAAAAAAAACAGTTTGAGCAAATATAGGGTAATATCAATGAAGGTAGATGCTGCCATCAGTATATCAGGCATCTCTGTATCAGTGAGCTTGTACTTAAAATTTATCAAATGCTGAAAATCCACCAGATGGCACACTAAAACCTTGATACTGAAAGTGCGGTCATCCAAGAGAAGGACAGAAACTGCATGTCAGGCTGAAAATTCAATCTGTGTTACAATATCCAGGCTGTGCTTTGTTTTGTCAGTGATTATAGGCCAGTCTTTAATAGGTAGAAAATGACTTGGGGAAGCATTAAGGGAAAGAAATGGGATAAGACAACAACTACGATTTTTTTTTTTTTTTTCCAGCTAATAATTGCTTTTTTTTTTTTTTTTCCCCAGCTAATAATTTGTCTTGATTTCTGGTGACATTTATAATGTCTGGGATAGACAAGTCCTAACGGTTGGGGACTGACTAGATTTACGTACAGTCCTTGATTCTCTAAGTAGGTTGTTGCCTGCCAGGAAATGGCTGCTATGGCTGGTGATCGGTATTGCCTACACTGTGAATCACACTCCTGGAGGTAAAACTTGAATATAAATATATTACTGAAAGAATGGTATCTGAGTAGCTCCTTAGCATCACATCCTTGGAAATAAGAGAACCTGCCATAGGATGGCTGGTGCTCTCAGTGGTGCCCCTCTCCAGCTTTGCTAGTGTTCAAAGGCATAGCTTTAATGGTGGAGACATCATGACCTGGGGAGATCTGGCTGTTACATGTTGCTGAGTCTCTCCTCTGTGTTTCCAGCAAGTGAAGTGTCTTCAGATATTGGCTGAAAGTACAGGAAATGATGTAAGAATGTGACTTTTCCCATGTATACAAGAGGTGATGTTGGCACAAAAATGAGGGAAGCAGCCTATACCAATGTAAAGAGCAGTAAAACTTTTCTACAGCAGTGTAAATGCTTCTGATGTGCTGATAAGTGAGATGGATGCACAGGTTGTAAATGAGTTGTCTCAATCTGGCTGTGTTGTTTTGTGGTTTATACTCTAAGAAACTTCAAGCAACCCTTTTGTCCAGCCTTTTAAAAATTGCCAGAAAAGATAGGAATTAAGGATCCACAGGGACTGCCTCCATAAAAGCCAACTGCCATTCATTTCCAGAGTAGAAAGTGTCTTTTTGCCATCCTCCTTTATAGTTTCTGTTCTTCAAGATGCTACAGAAGACAAAATAATCTGGTTCTACTAATTCTCTGTATTTTTAATGTTCATATCCTGTCAAATGTCTTCATAATTGTTCACAACATTTATGATGAAATAAAGAACATTCAGACATTTAGACCTAAATTCTTGCTCAGACAAGACTTTAAATTATATAGTTTTTGGTGAGACACAGGAATTTTTTGATTGATAGTGCTGTTCAGAAATTCATCTATTACCTTTTTCTTTTTTTTTTAATAGAAAACTGTTAATATTTCTGACCTGGAAACCAGGTCCTTAATCCAAGGAATCTGCCATTTCTTAAATGAGATCCAAAGTAATCATCCATTTGAATGAGTGATATTTGTTTGTATCTGCTAGGCTGCTTTCAAACTAAAGCCCCAGTCCTGCAGTCTGATTTTTTTCAAGTGAGTTTCAAGAGGTTTGACACTTGAGAATTATTACAAAGAAGGATGAGGAATTCAGTTATATGGATATTTGTTTTCTTCGACAGACTTTAACAGGTAAATTGAGCATCACCTGTATTTATGGTAACAAATTCAGTTTTCTTTTGTCTGTATTTTCTGATGCAGTTAAAGAAAATAGACTTTTTTTACCCCAAACATAACAGAAATGAGAGCAAAATCGGTTTTAAGGTACAAAAATGTAGTCACTTTTTGTCTTTTGACTGTATGGTTTTATCTTGGATCAAATATGGACTTGTTTGGATATCATCAGAAAAGTGGTTCTCGTATTTCCAACCTATAAGAATGAAAAAAATATCTCAAATCTGATGGGAATACTGTTCTCATACTGTAAACCTGAGTTCGAGTAAACATCATGACATTTGGCTGTTTATTAAGAAAATCTTGAAAAATATTTGCATTCCTTTTCCAGGAATATCCTTTGTTAACTGAAAGATAAGATTTATATATCATATATTGATTCAAAATATTTAAAAGATCTGCCTAAATGATGAAGGAATTCTTCCTCAATCTCTGCTTGAAGGCGAGCGTATGAAATGCTGGGGTCTGAACTCCGAGTCCCCAAATTAAGGTTGACATATGGGTGATTCCCACAGCCCTTCATAAAGAGGAGGTGAGTTTGCCTTATAGCTTCCCCCCAGGGTGCGGCCGGCCCTGCAGGGAGAGCCAGAAGGGAAATGAGCCCCAGGGGTCCCGCACTGAGTTGACAAAGGTCAGGTGTCTGCTTGGGGATAAAAGCTGGGACCACTTGCAGGGAGTCAGGAGTGTCTGTCTGTGGAGGGCACTCCCCAGAGCTTCCCGGTTCAGGGCAGACCTCCTGACTCTCCCTGGAGCTGGGCCCTGGTCTGTTTAGACCTTTGTGAACACGGGTCGATCGGGTGAGAGTCACCACGTGGGCACCTTTTTCTTATGTATTCCACTTGCTGGTTTGGCTGTTTTCCATACCAACTGTGGGAAACCTCAGTTCACTGTTTGTACCACCTGTTGTGGGCTGAGTCGTGTCATTTGTGGGATCGTTGGGAGTGGTGTCGATTATGTATGAGCTGGTTGACCTGTTTGTACCCCCGGTGGTCATTCATATCATAACGTTTTTATTTACAATACAGTCTGTGTATTGGTTTCTCTTTCTGCTGGCTGTATCATTTTTGTTGGGCCTGGTCATCGGCAGAACAGCATAATAAAAAATGTCATCGATGTAAAACAATTCCAGACATTATTTTTCAACTGCCTGTCTCAGGCAGTATATACTGCTTCAGAAGCTCTTAAATATCATTGATTTTCTTAGAAGAGCTGAGCTTTTGACTGTCAGTAACAGAATTATCTACCTTCAGGCAAACATAGAGTACTAGTCATTACTCTGAGTGGGTACTGAAGAGCTTGATATCTGAGTGGATACTTGAAGAGCATTGGCATTTGTATACTGCAGCTGTAGGTGCTGAAGCAAATGCATCTGCTGTAGTTTAGGTAATCTCCAAGGTACTGTGCCTATAGTAGCTCTTTTCTTGAGAAGTGTATGGATGTCACTCATCTCTGAGTGATTCAGTGCTAGGTTTCACTTGATGCCTGAATGGTATCTCTGAATCATAGGGCTTAAGAACAGAGAGCATAATTTTAAGGCAATTGCCAGGTTGTCCTAGTTTAAAGAGGAAATTTCTGTTCTCACTTAACTTCCTGAAAACTGCTGAGTTCATGGTTTAGTTTGGCAGCTCATGGAGTTCTCATTCAACTGGTTCAACTGTTTACTATCACATCCATCCACCCACATGTAAAATTCCCAAGATAATAGAAGTCATGGTTATAGGAAAAACAAAGCAACCAAACAAAAAACCAAAACCAAAACAAAAACCCAAACCAAACACAATCAACCACCCAACAAACAAAGCAAAAAAAAAATCTGAGAATCAGGGACTCTTCTGTGAGAATCATGACAAAAGTACAATTTTAATGTTCCCTAAACTGGTGAAAGTAGTGAAAAAATAAATGCAGTGTGGGCAAAATCCTGCTCTTGTCTCAGATGCTCTTTTCATTTACCCAGATCCCTTAAAAGCATGAGAAATTTCTGAAGTGCAGCACTGTACTTTGTGTAAATTTAAATGTGACATTAATCACAGGTTCTCAGTATTATTTTGCCACCACCATTTTCCTGGAAACAAAAGATATGCCATAGTCAAATCCCAAGATATTTATCTGCATTCAAATAAATTTCAACTGAAACCAAAGGAATTTGCCTGAGTAAAGACAAGTATGGGATGTTTGCTCCATCAGAGAGGTACCCAAGTGGGGCCTTCAACATTGCACCTGTTCTACCAAGGCAAAGGTGCCTGTATGATGGTAGCCTTTGGTTGCCATCTGGACAATGCAGTGCTCTTCATTTCCACTCCAGTTTAACAGGTAGTAAGTATCCTGCCAGCTCTGTCAGCACTGGCTTGCACACAGGAGAGGCAGGTACTTAGGCACCAAGCAGGTGAAGAGGAAGCCCCTGGTCTGTGATGTAGTGCCTGCCATGACACTGTGGTTGCCAAGTTCAGCAGTACTCATCTCAACTTGAATCAGGACTTAAGTGTCATTACGTGGTGGCTGTTGATTCACTGACATTTAATTAATGGCGTTTGTTGTACTGCTGCTTATCAGGTATTGCAGACTGCGTAGTGTATGGTGGATGAGGCAAAGTGTAACTAATGTTTACTCAGCACAACAGCAGTGTATTGCATCAGCATAATGTGCAAGCTGAAACTGGCTTTTCCAAAGCACTTTGTGCTCCAAAAATAATGCGACCCTCCAACTTCATCTGTCAGCGATGCTCAGTATTGTGACATTGCTGATGTTTGCTAATCGTTGGGTGCTGAAGGAAATTTGGAAGTGTCACATTGTCAACATCCAATGCACAGCATTTTAAAACTCAGCTCTTCAACACTTAGGCTCACAGATCACTTTACTATGAAAATGGACTTCAGTAAAAGTGCTGACGCTAACAGCTAAGCACATGTCAAAGGGTTGGCAAGGGCTAGATTCTTAGGTATATCCACAGGTGTTGGATCTGCCCAGGCTAGGCTGGCCTTTGACATATAGGGCAATACAGCAAGATTTTGAATTAGGAGTTTATTCTCTCACCAGTGAACTGGTCTCCCCACAACATGATTGCTGTGGAACATGTGGGGTGGAGAGGAGTCTATACCAGGACAGTGGGATACAGAGCAGTCATTTTAACTGCCCTTACTTAATGCTAATCTTGCATGTAGTCTACATGCAGAGCTTGTATTCCCCTTATATATTCTTTTAAGTCTTACAAGACATATAAATGAAAACTTATTGAAATCAGTATAACTTCCTACAGGGTATTTCTTCATTGCATGCATTTTTGCAAGGATAAGGAGTGTATCAGATATGTGAAAGATGAGAGATGTGAGTGGGAAGCTGAAATTCTAAGTGTATTTATTTAAAAAGTTTCTATTTGGAGCTTAATGAGCTAATAGTGAAAGAATTTGAACAATAGATATATGTTTTAAGGAAGAATTTGAGCCTACAGACAGCTTGATTGAATTGTGCAATTAGAATGATCTGCACTTACCACACAGACATTAACTGTGATTTATACTTTTTAAGTATCTATGTTGATGTGTTTGGCATGACTTTAAAAATATTTGCTTCTGTTCTCTTTAATTAAATTAATTTCTTGTAAATATCTCCAGCTATTTGTGATACTTACGTGTGCTCCTATCACCAAAGGAACTCAAATACAGTGAAAGAAAGTGATCTGATGTCCTGAAACGTGTCAGTTGAGCATACAGCTTTGCTGTTTGAGTATTCTATCTGTAAAATCAACTATAAAGGATTCTTCTTGGTAGTGGCTACTATTATTATGACATTATTTGAGATTAGTAAGAGGCTCATGGTCACTGCTGGCTAGATTAATAAGTAACTAAAGGGTGTAGGAGCCCTGTTGAACTGGCGAGTCAAAGCATGCTGGAAACTCTTTGCTAGTGGTGATAAGAAACCATATATTATTGCTGTTAAAACACTTAATGGGATCTGCTATGAACCCAAAACATCTTCAGAGAGGAGGCAAGTCTGAGGTCAAGCCTAAAAGTCAAGTTGCTGCACCAGGGTCAAGTTCAGATTCATAGAGATTGAGACCAAGCACATGTGGGCCTGCAACAGGAACTAAGGGTCAACCTCCACTTAAATGCATCTCCCAAGAAAAGAGGAGAATTTCTATTGAGGTTTCTTCCAGCTTTTTCTCAGAGTTCTTTCTTCATAACCATTTGAAGGCTGATGGCTGCTTGTTGAGATTCAGTCTTATCCCAAGCGACCAAATTCCCAGGAGGGAGGGAATGTGCTTGTGGCCCTGAGAGTGACTGAGTTTGAGACTTCGGGCCCATCAACTTGATTACTTGTCAGTTTAGTGCAATAATATGAACCTCAGATGGATTGTAAGCTTTAATTCATGCTCATTAAGTACTTTGACATTACTAGATGAAATAGGATTTCTGCTTATTTGGTCATATTTTTTTTTTTTACATGGTGATATCTCAGCCACTAAACCAGTAATATGGCAGGTATATTTAATTCTTCAAATAGAATTTGAACCCCATCTTTCTGTGTTCCTTATAGAAAAACAATGATTTTATGTAGTAACAGGCCCCTTGCAGCCTTTGCAGGTGATTACATATGTACTCATCAGTAAATCATTTGCTGGCTGCTTGCTCAGTATAGAATGATATTATCGTTAAGAGGCAGACCAGCAGCCAAACTCCTCCCTCCACTCCCACATCACACACCAGAGATCCAAAGTGCCAGATAAGCAAAGGGAGGAACAAGTCAATGCACTGACCCACTACAGTGGACACAAAGAAGGGAGCAAGCAAGCCAAGGAGCCAAGCCATGGGAGATGGTAGCAGCCAGGCCATGAGCCCAGTTATACAGTAGGGACTCAGAGGCAGCTTCATATTCTGGCCCTCCCATCCTGGGAACTCCACTTGCCATGAAGAGTCAGGGACCCATTTCAATAGCCAGAACACTCACACAACACAAGCACTGCATATACAAACATCCCAACTCCACTGCAAGCAGTCAGTTCTTATAGAGGTGACTTCTTGCCCCGCCTCTAAGTTAATGTGGAAGGTCGGGCACCTAGTGGTGATCTCCTCATCAGTTCACAGCCAAGGCTGGCCAGACCCTGGGTGAAAACCAATCAGGAGGGTCTTTCTTGCCTGGTTGTGGACATCATCCATAAGAGAGCACTCATTCAGGGCTGAGAGTTTGACCCCCAGCACTTCAGTAAGAGAGACTGAACTACAGCTGTATTGCTGCTGTTGAAGAAAGGTGGTTTAAGTCACTATGAACAGAGCATATGAGTAACCAAAGTAGCCATACTTTGCCAAGCCATGCTAATTGTACTGCTTTTAAGTCTACACAATGAGGTCTTTTCAGGAGTCCAAACCATGGGACACAGTTAAATGTAGGTAAGGAGAACCTTAGACCTGATAAACTGCCAGCTGAATTCAGTGTGAAGGTTCATACTGTTGTCAGCATGCAAAGAACCAGACAGTGCCACGGCAGCCATAGGAAGTAAACTAGCTTGTCACTACAACAGGAGGGGAAAAAAAAAAATCTATCTGGTCCTTTTTCAGCTAGGAAGGATTGAAAAAAAAAAAGTAATAAATGAAGCCTTTGAATTCTGAGTTGCTTTCCATGAACAACAGCTTTGTACAAAAGCTTCAGGTTAGTAATGATGTAAGTCCCTCAGGTTTATTGCAATAAATTAGCAAAATCCAAAGTAGTTTCTTTCTTGTAAAGCATCTATTTATTTATTTATGTGTTTATTTATTTAATCATGGTTACAAAAAGCAGCTAGTCATCATCTTTAAAATAATTGCAGTTACTCAGGAGATCTGATCACTGTGGTGGGTTATCATCATTCCTTTGGGGAACAATTTAATGAAGAAACGAACATGAAAACATTGGACAGGGTTGTTTTAGGAAGTAGTAGGAAGGAATAACCTCAAAAAAATGACTCACCTAACTTATTTCTGCTTTCAGTTGCAGCTTGTACACCTCACCAGTTAATTTTATGCATGCACTGTAGATATGGAAGGTTTTGAAAGTGTCTCAGTCTTGGGCAGTCAGAACTAATTCTTCTCCCATGTCTGTTTTTAACCTCACTAACTTAAATGTAGGTAATACTGTTTTTCAGCTGAGTTAAGAAAGAGCAGATAACAAAACCAACTGTTTTGGTTTAAACCCTTACTTCCAAGACTGGATAAATTTTGCCAATTAAGTCAGAAAAGGAATTTCCAGCTACTGAAATTTTTTCCCTCCACTTTATTTTACTGCATTGTTTATGACAAGGACAAAGGATCAGAGATGTTCTACAGGCTGATGCCTGGATATAGCAGAGCATCTGGTTGTTAGGCTGCATTGTGTTGATGGAATAAAAGTCCGAACTGTTGTACAAAAAAAAAAAAATAAAAAGAATTGTATCCTATGAAAGATTTAAACAGCTGAAACAGAGCTGAAATGGATTTCAGGTGCAAATTCAGAAATTACATTTTCATCCTGTGACAAAACTCAGTATGAGTTGTTCTGTGCTACCTGAAACTCAGTGTGGTTCATGGGGCTGATGTGCCTCACTTCAAAAGGCACCTTCTCCAGCTCCATCCTAAACACTGCCACACACAGTTGTAGTCCTTTTTTCAAATGGAGATGGGTGACAAGCCCTTATTTTATGCAGTGGGCAGAAGAGTGAGCTGGGAAGTGGCTTTGATTCCCTTCACAGCTTTAGGAGATGCAAACCTGTAGTATCAGAGAGTGCTTTGACAACCCAGCTGTATGGGTGAGAGAGGACAGAAAAAAATGTTGGGTTAAAACTGAGCTGTTTTGCAGCTGCTGGAGATGAAGGTGGCATTGGGTAGTGCTGATTTTTTTCCCATAGTCCCCTTCTGCTTTCAGGTTTGCTTAGGCAGTTCTGGAGGAATCACTTCAAGCACCACCCTCAACACCAAACCCTGAAAGAAGCACTTGTGACAAGGTGACAGCAAAATTCAGGGCCTGTGGGTGACTGTCCTAATCAGTAGCTTCTCCCAGAGCTGTGCTGCTTTGCGTGCTCTTCTGTGCAGTGTATTATGTATGCTTCATTTCGACAGCAGAGGGCCTCCCAGCTTAACCTGTAACAAGACATTTGGTGACTACTGAGAAATAGGGACAGGAGCTTGAATACATTCAGGCTGAGCAAAATGGGCTCCTGCTGTTGAGATGTGATTTAAGAGGTAGAATCATGAAGTCCTCTCAAGGCAGGCTGAATTTTTAAGTGCCCAGTTCCTTCACAGGAAATTTAAATTAAATATTCAGAGCTCTGGGTCCTGATAGCAAGAAATATTTCCTTTGTAGGGACAAGGCTCTCCCGTTTCTCTCTGATTACTCAAATATGTAAAGAAATTTTGAATATTCCACTTTGAGAGTGAGGCAAATAAGATAGCAGGCTTGCAAAGGCCTAACTTGCAGCTACTCAAAACATTTATCAGAATCTCATGTCTTTTAATGTTGTACTAGACTTATCAGTGGGATTTAACTTTACATGGTTTTAAAGTATGCTTAGCCTCAGTTTGAATCCATGTTGCACTGTTTCCAGTCGAGGCTTTCTAAGAAAATCCAGACCTGTTGTCAAACTTGGGTTCACCAGCACAACCAGGCTAAAGGCAAACTCCAGAGAAGAGTGGTGCAAGGACATTCTGTGCTTTACTAAGCTCCAAACTTCTTCATGGCCAGATGAGTCAGATGTGGTGTGAGCACGTGCAGACCAGTTCACTCACAGGTTGCCAAGGGTCAGTTCTTTTAAAGCAATGTGGCTGCGGCAGCCAGGCTGACAGCTGGTGGGAGCTATGAACGGTGAAGGCCCCAGGGTTCAGCACATCTAAACCCATGCTCAGGCCTTCTCCTAATCTCTTGCTGCTGACCTATCCGAAAAGTTCAGTAATCTCTGCTAAACCAGCACCACTCCCATTCTTGGCAAGTAATGTCTCCTTCTGCAATCACAGCCTGTGCAGTCAGTGGGGCTGTTCATGTGGCACTGTGTATTGGGGGTGTCAGTTGGAAAAATACAATTTCTTTCATTCTGTGTCTCAGAGCAGAAGGCAAGGTGCCTAGAATGGTGTTGTGCATCTGTGGACCATCTCTGCAGATGCTTGCTGAGAGAAAGAGGTCAACAGCTGTCCCTGGTGGCCTCCTCCCTACTGGGCTATGTGCATAGTGGCAAAGAGGACAACATGGGACATTTTTCTCTTCCTCACTTTCTGCTGATTTCTAGCTCAGCAGAGAACTGTGGGCATTTAGGAGGAAAAGGTCTCCTGTCATTTTTTCACCACAGTTGTATTGTGAACCTATGGGATATTCTAACATAAGGTATAATTTTTCTGGCAAGTCACTGCTATTTCATACTTAGAGAGTATTTATTAATTTACCCTTACTGGACATGTATATTCTTAATTATGACTGGACTGATGCTTTATTTTGGATGAGCTGTCTTGCACAGATTTACAGATTGAGCATAATTGAACTTCTTGGCTGTCATGCACATGGTAGGAAATATTACACATGTTTATAGGGAAAAGGACTTAAAGTCCTATTTATAAAGTGAGCATGAGCCTGCCAAGTTATGAAAGTGTATTTGGAAATAAAGGTTCTACTTAAATGTTCTTAAGACTTTAGTATAAACACTGGAAATGTAAATGCCAAATATATGAGTGTCACCAAAGAAGGAGGTTTAAAATTAGATTCCTAATTCCAAATAAATATGCTGTTTTGACAGAACTTCTTCTCATTGCCAGTAAGCTGGTGGGCATCTGTTTTGCTTCTGCTCCTTAACAGGCCCAATGAGTATCCTGGAAGTCCCCAGAATGCACATTTTTTTTTTTAAATCAAAAGTAAATCCTTCCAAACAAACCTTCAGAGTTCAAACATGAACCTTTTTTGGGGTTAAGTGCAGTGCATATTTGGAGCCATTAAAAAATGTCATCTTAAAGACTTGCAAGTATTTCAAACTATAAATATAGATGTTGTGAAGGGTGGTGCAGTCTGCCTTGAGGGACTGCTCAGGCAAGGCAGCAGTGATTGCATTAACTGGTGGAAATGGGCATTTTTCACTATTGGGTGCTAATGGAAAGATGAGGAGAAGGCACTAAAAATCCCTTTGTGCACAAATCTGTACTTACAGAATGCATTTATTCTGACTGATCACTTCTGTGCCTTTGAAAATAGCTATTCCCACAGAATTGATAGTGATGCAGACTAAGGGCCTGATTTTCACATGGACACCACTGCAAACCATGAGTAGGTGCTAGTCATTGGACTTACCTCAATGTTAGGCTGTCATTCAACAAAAGAATCTTTCTTTGAGACCATTGTCCAGGTTTAACTTTAAGCATAAGTCTTAGTCTGATTGCTCTCAGTGGAAGCATTTCCTTACGCACATATTTATATACAATCTTCTAAAAGGACATTAATTTAGTATTTGAGAAGTTTATCCCCAAGATACACGTACCTACTACCCTTAGTTCATAAAGCATGAACAATTAATTTCAAACATTTTTTATTTTTCATTATTTTTTTATATGTGTGGGATTTTCCATCCAAATATTGAAATTGATAATACTCTACAGCATGGGGGAGTCCCAAACATATTACATGAAAGAATAAATTGAACACACACACAAAAAAAAAAATAGCGAAAGTGAAGTATTTAAAGGTACAATGAACAGATCTACCTTGGTTTTCTTTTTTTTTTTCCGCACTACCATTAGATGTGTGATGAGCCAATACATCATTCAACCCCTTCTCTCAGAATTAGTTTTTCCACAAAATTTTCCGGTTTTGCAACAGGGTTGCAATTCATTCCTTTGGGCCTACAGAAGCTCATTCCTGCAGTCATAGAATTACCACAGAGTTAACAATGTTGCAACACTTGAATGGCAAATTGCAACAAATTGGTGTTTATATATCCTTGAAGCTGTTTTGTTTTGGTGCTCATTTTGGCTGCATTATTTGCCAAAGGGCTGTTATGACTCAAGCCCATAGCATAGACTCTGAGAAAGCTAACATATATCATAACAGGGGGGAAGAAAGGTCATTCCCTCTTAAGCAAGCCATTTAAAGTGAGGCAAACATCTTTCTTTTGAGAGATGGAAATGTAATCTCCACATAGTCTTTCAGCTTTGTTTGACATTTGGCTTTGAGAGCTAGCAAGAGCAGACTTCTCTCTGTGCAGAGCTAGGCATAAATTTGAAGCAGTATAGGCATGCCTGTGCCACACAGTGCATTATTGTAGATGATCTGTAATGTACAGAAGAAATGTTTTTATGTTTGTGGTTCTGTGTTCAGGTTTGTCAGCCCTACCTCCCAGCATGGCTAGTTAGCCTTAAGTTAGGAGTGTCTCATGAGTACAATTACACTAACTGGCTCTGCATCTGAGGATTATGAAGGTTCTACAGAATTTCGTGTTGCGTGGTGTAAACCTTTTAAGATCATGGGTGTTTAGGTGTTGGTACAAAACTGGTAAACTTACCAGTCTGAAAAAAATTCACACAGATCTGTCTATCCACTGATGGAAATCAGGGAAGGAGACAGATTCTAAAACATGAGCAATTCCTTATATTCTTCATTACTCCTAGGGGTAAAATAGGCAATTTGTCTGAGAAGAAACTGAGGAAAGTAGGAAATTTTATTAACTTTTAAAATCCTTGTAATAGAAAGATTAGTTCAAAACAAACCATGAAAGAGATGAGAACTCTTGGCCTACTAGCTGTCATTCCAATGTAGCTTAGTTAAGACAGGCATGAAAGGGATCAGTAGTTAATGTCAGAATCCCTACGCACAGGAAAGACTGTTTACGTGGAAAAATTGGAAAGGGTTTAGGCAAGAACTAATATATCTCTCTATATATGATGTCTGGAAATCTGCCCCACAGTGAGGGATTTTAAGGAGGTCACTCAAAAATTAAGATATGACTTGATCCCAGTTTCTCCAAGGCTCCTTAATTTAGCAAACAATAGGGTTGTCAGAGACAGTGCCTGGGAAATGAAGCCAAAAAAAAGTCTACATAGAAACAAATCACTTTAAAGTGGGAAAGTTTATGCCCATTGGAATAAGAATCCCATGCCTTTTGTGGGAGATCCAGAATTCTTGGGCCATTTCAAGATATCAGCTGCTGGGTTTGATACCCTCTGTGTTGGTATCAGTATTAACCTGCTGCCCTTTACGTGTAACAGTTACCAAAGGAGCTTTGACACACATATTTTTCCAGGGTGCTACACAGTTAATAAATAGTCCTCAAAAACTTATTAGTTGTCAGTGTTCCTGGAGTTTATGCTTGGATTTAGGAAGAAAAACAGCAATGATATCAGTAAGTGTAGCAAACTACAGGATTTTGACCAAGAATTTAATACTGTCAGCCTGGGTGTTTGGACTTCATGATTTATATTTGCCACATTTGCAATCTCTCTGTAAAATGAAGGCAATGATCTGTGTTTACTTTCTCTGGACAGGGAGGTAAAAATTTATTCAATACTAACCACTTAGAAGGGTACAACTGTATTTTAACAGAAGAGGAGAGATAAGGGAAGATATATGACATGGCCTCCTAGCTTGAACCAGCATGAAGTGGGAGGGATAAAAAAGATTCACCTAATGATGTGGGAAAGGAGCTGCACAAGTTTGTGAGCCCAGTTACATCACTTGATTTGTCTCACACTAATTACTAGTAGTGGGATGTGAGAAATCCTAATGGCTCTTAGCTCCTTTTAAATCTATCTCTTCTTTCTTAGGGGTACAAAGAGAAGTTGTGTTGACTGATACACATGGTTTATATCAATGGAATTATATATGTAGTGACATTTTGCAGTTCAAGGCTTTTTCAGTTGTACTTGTGGTCCCTCTCATTGTCTGCCTCCCTAGGCTGTCCCCATTGCACATTATGGTAGTGCATCAGAACAGCTATTTTCATGGATACAGAGTTATTTTTAATTAATGTACTTGGTCAACCTGTTTGACTTAACTGCCTGTATTTTTAAAGAGACATGTTGCAGCTATGACAGGACTAAATCTAGGTTTCAGAAATGATCTCTGGAGGAAAAAAAAAATCCAACTTCTGCTGATTAAAAAGCAAAATTACACTGATGTGGAAATCTTTAAAGCAACCTGCTGTGAATTGGTGGTTAAAGGAAATAAAAAATAACTTACAGCGTAAGCTCAAGGCTCATTTGAGGGAATCACAGAGCAATTGTGAGTCTGCTCTGCACAGCTAATGATAGTTCTCTTGCAGAAGTAGATGCGTCTATCTCATGTCTTTGATATATCTTTGACTACTTTGTAGACAAATGACGAAAGAGACCTTGGTGCAAGCCCTTGGACTTTTTTCTCCAAATAAAAGCTACTTTCTGAAGCAGAACACCACTTTCACAGCCAAACAAGTCTCTCCAGGCACACAAGTCTCTGCTGAAATTCCAGTTACTGATTCATTTCTTCCAGTTCACTCTTCTTCTTCAGAACACTGAGTGGCATTCTCACAATTTTACAATTATCAGGCAAAAAGGCCTTCTTAAGCAAGCTTACCAAGTTTCATCAGAATTCCACAGGCTGATAATATTAAGCTAGGAGGGGTTTAGTATCTTCATTCCAACTGAATTATGTTTTACCAAAAACATTTTACTTTTTTTTTTCTGCCCTGCCCCTACCCAGAGATTGTGAGTCGATCTTGTAGCCCTTGTGCAAGTTGTATAAATATTCTCCAAAATCTACCTGCAGAAGCATGTACAACAACTTTGTGGCTTGCTGGAGATTTATTGTGGAGTTATAGATGTCAGTTTGATACAGGAAGGAAAAGCTAGCTAGAATTATTTTAGAAAGAAAGATTATGCAGTAATATCTGCAATGATACTGTAGTGTAATACCAATCTGCTTTTAGATATTTCTAAGCTTTTTATTATTACAGACTCCTTTTAACTCCTTAATCTGACAGAGTCTGAGGTCTGAAAGGATTAAAAATATTTTAAACCGTTATGGTTTCTTTTCCCTCTATCTTCAAAATCATACTTTCAAAGAAAATTCAGATGTGACTGTTTGTGGTTATGGTTTAATGTAAATTTCATATTGAATCTGACCTGCTCAACTGGCCTTCATACTTCCCCAGACTATCAGAAGGGAAATTCATATGTCCTAATGCAACAGATATATATTGAAGATTGTACCAGACAAAAATTTAGAACATATTACATGCACTTTTCTGCATAGTCTGCAGTAAGAACTGTTGATTCTTGTAAATTCAAAGTGTGTGTATTTCTCATAGGCTGAGGTTCTATAAAATGCAAAGCATAGTCTAAAATATTAAAGCATACATTACGGTCTTACCAGCTAAGTCCTACACACAATTTCAAGAAGTAAGCTCCTTCAGGAAGAGTGTTGCTTGGCCTAGTAAATAACATCTGAATAGCTCTTAGAGAATCTGAGTCAGCATCTGCTTTTGCAACAGTATGAATCAGAAACAACAGTGTTAAGGACAATACATGCTTCAACTTAGATTAAAATGGATTTTGGTGCTCAGCCTTCAAGCTATTGATGTAGATTATGTTGGCTTGCGACATTCTGAAAACTGGAAATTTTGTTTGTCATAACAGTTGGATAAGTTGGATGAATGTCCTTTCAATTTCAATGTACTAGTAATGAACACATAGAGAAAATATTTCCATTACAGTTGGACTCTGTATGCAGTTATGGAAGAAAACTTCATTAAACAAAGTGAATCATTTCCTAGAATTACTCTACCACATCCATATTTTATGGTAATATACTTTGAATTTAAGAATTCTGTGTGTCAGGTAGGAGCAATCTTCTTTGTCACATTTCTTCCTAAGTCTTTTGAACTCCATCTTTGCATTTTCAAGGCTTTTATTAATGAAAGAACAAGACAGTTTTTCTGCATTTTACAAGCTTAGTAGCATACAAAGAAAAAAAAAACCAAACCACAAACAAATTTAAACACTTGACTCTTTTGTTCTCTGGGGCCCAAATCTCTTCTCTATCCTTCTACTACCTCCTGAAGAGTAGCAGTAGCATGGTAGTGTTTCAGAAGTTACAGTAAGGCTTCATACATTTTGAGCTTGGAGAATGTACTGTCCTTTCCTTTCCAAAGCATGAGAAAGTGGCTATTGCACTGGACTACTGTGTTAGATATAGAAGAGTCACCTATTCCTATGCACCATCCCATGTTCTTCCTGCCATACAAGGAAATGAAGTGCTAGTGACGAGTAAGTGGGTGGTGTCATGATCTGTTCTGTCATGTCATTCCTGAGTCGATTCTGACCTTCAATTCCAAACTATGCTGTAGGATCTGAGACTACAATTCCTAGTCCTGATGTGTCACAAGATATCTCTGTACAAAGAGTGATTTTACAGTTGTCCTACAGAGCTAGTGAAGAACAGGAAGTTCTGAGGTAGAGTTTTGAGTAATTTATTTTGCTTTTGCTGTTCTTTGATAAGGCCCTTTAGCATACTTTGTACTGATTCAATGAGGAGGGAGTCTTAGAACCACCTCCTCTGGTTCTATATCCAGTGTGAATTACTTCAACCTCTATGAAACTCTGCAGGCCATTCTTCTGCTGACTGCTTGCCTGAATAAGAAAGATATTATCACCATCAGGCAAAACAGCAGCCAAAGTTCTCCCTCCACTCTTAAATCATACACCAATGATCCAACATGCCAAACCACTGGAGGGAGGAATAAATCAACACATTCACTTCCAGCATAGGGTGTGCAGAAGGGAGTGAGCTGACTCTGGAGCCAGTCAGTGGTAGATTGAAGGACCCCACTGATCAGTCCAATTCATCCTGCACTGCCATCCTGAGAGCCCTTTCAATAGCCAGAATCCCACACACTACATACACTGTGTGTGCAGCTCATCCAACTACACCACCAGCGGAGTCACTTCTTATAGAGGTGGCTTCTTGCCCCACCTCCCAGTTAATGTGGAAGGTGGGGGCGCCTGGTGGTGATCTCCTAATTGGTTCCCACCTAAGACTGGCCATGCCCTGTATGAAAACCAGTCAGGAGGGTCCTGGTTGTGGGCATCATCCATATGCCAGCTCTCATTCAGGGCTGTGGGTTTAACCCCAGCACTTCAGCCAGACAGTAGTCCTGCTTTGACAGATTGTGTCCAGGCTGCAGCAAAAGTAATCCCAGAAGGGCACATACTGGGGACCTATATCCCATGTCTCCTGCTTCTGGGGGAGAGGAGCCTATAAAGCATCTATAAAGCATCTATAAAGAGCCCGAACAAGCTGGAATGTAGTAGAGGAGACAGTCTAAAAGCTGGTAGGACCTGGGAAGGGGAGCACTTCCTTTGAACAGAGATGCCTTAATCTAATTCTTTGGCTGTGACATTATCTGTATGCTTTATGTAATTGAATAGTCTCATTAGGAATTACTAAGATATGTAATACATATATGAGAGCTTTGAGAAGATTCAAAAGCCCTTTGAGACAGTAGGTGAGTGAAGAGAAGCCTTATAAGGTGGAGCAGATTTTGAATCACATACTTAGCCGTCCAACTAGTTTGTGTGAAGTGAGACACTTAAACTGCAGTGAAGATGTTTCCTAAGTTATAATTAGATAGGAAACTCCTTTACAGACAGAAAATTATAAAATAATTGAATTAAAGATTATTTTATACCATAGAGATTCACAAAACAATTTAATGTGATTTCTAGAGTTTTTTATGGTGTGGTTTGAATAACAACAAGGTTCTAATCACACTTGTCTGGGAATATGGGTATAAATCACCAAATGTTGCCAGTCATCAATAATGTTCACATCTGAAACTCATGTTGAATTGCTGGATTTTACACCACATAGAGCCACTATGCAGCATATGAGTGATTTTATATGAATATTATATTCATATTATGCTGTATGTGTTCTGTTACAGACATCTTCCATTTTTTTGTGATTATATGAGCCAGTAGGTCCTACAATAAGGTTTGGGGTCAGTTAAAGCCATTGCATTAACATACATAGTGCTTGAAGAGATTCTAAACTCTGTTGTGGATGTGCAGAATTGCCAGCATGTTGACCTTAATCATACCTCTCTGTTCAGCCTTTGTTTTTCTCATTTCTGAGGTTGCTTCACCCCTTTATGAACCTTTCAATGTGTTGTGCAAAATTGCAAGCATGACGGTTCAGCTTTGCAAGATCTTTCTAAAAAGAAAAAAAAAAAACAAAACAAAACAAAGATCTCTCTAAAATCTCTGGTTTACATATCACTTTATTTGTCAGCTTTTATGAACAAATTACGAAATATACTTCATTCACAAATTGAAAGTATTTACAGTTTCTTTACAACAAGGCATTGCTGAGGTTTTGATTTATGGCATTCTTCGAGCGTTCTGTCTTTCAAAACAAAGATGCTGGTGTTGTTTCCAGCACACTGTTCATATACACTCTGAATGTGAAATGGGAGCCTTTTGGAAGAGTAATTTGTACTGTCTTTGGATACACTCTACTGAGAAAACTGAGGCTGGATGCATTTGCAGTGTGGGGAGGGGTACTGTGCAGGTGTGTTGCTGGTACCATGCCGCATGATCTCAAACCATCATGTTACACCAGGTGTTGCCACGTGGGGAGGAGAAAAATATTTCCCTGAACCATCCTTCCTCTGCCCTTTTCTCTTCTTTGTAGGAATCCTGTGATTGGGCTAAAGGTAGTCCAGTCTAATTATTTTTTTTCTGGGTTTTGAGTCCTCATGAGAAGAGTCTTGAGAAGTCTATTTCAAATGCTATCACAATTCTGAAAAGTTATTCAGACAAAAAAACAAAGGAGAATAGCCAGGATGTGAATAAATATTGTATATCCGCAAAACGTTTAGGAGACAAATTTTGAACCATTTTAAAAGAGAATTCCAACTGTGCTGTTCTGCAGTTGTGACATTTGAGCCATAAAAGCTAAAATAGTTCAGTTTTCTCAATTTCTTGGAGTCTGTTTTTTTCCTGAAGAAAATTCTATACCCACTTGTTTCCATGGACCTTTTTAAAATCTCTTAATATACACTTCCATTATAAATCAGATGTGGACCACCATTGCTTAAGTTGTCTGTCATTTCCTGCAACAAGAATAGAAAACATTGATTAAAATAGCAATTATTTTATGATGGTTGAAATTTAAGTTAGCTAAGATTGTAATGTTTATTTGGCTTGATAAATCTCACTGTAAAAAAAAACAAAAACCACACTTCTTCCTACATAAATTAAGTACATTTGAAAGCTGATAGACTCATTGGTACGAATTGAGTTGGACGTTATTTTAAGACAACATATACAGCATTGATGGCATCTGTGCAAGTTTAGTGACTTTTCCTTTGGAAATACATCAGCTTAAACTTGTGTGGTAACCTACAAAGGAACAAGATGGTAAAGTCTTCAAGTCCATTCAAACCTTTTTCTGGGCTGATATGCTGCAAACAGATGCCATTCAATGCTAGCTGGGATAGACAACTGGGAAGTAGTTCTAGATTACAGAGAGGATCTAGGGGTTTGCCTTGGGATGAGACTAATTTTGTTTTTCCCTTAATATGCCAGTCTACAATTTTTAGCTGTTCAGCAACTGCTACTCAAATGGCAAATGAGTCATCCCACAGTAAGTTGACCTGATCATGAGTCAGATCCTGAAGCACCTAAACTAAGGTTTATTCAGACTTAGATTTTCTAATTCTCAAATTGCAATCCAAACAGCACCTACCGAGCAGGTGTCTAAGCCTGTAGATGGCTACATTAATTAAGAAATTACCTGACCTTCAAGGCTCCAAAGCCACATAGATTTTATGCTTAGCACTGCCTTATTCTGAGTAATCCTAGGTCTGTTCTGTATCAAATTGAATCTAGATGCAGAAATAAAGTGATCTGATGGTTACGTCCAATGGCACATCCCAGAGAACATCCAACTATGCCAAAGGAAATGGGTACAAATGAAAATGCAATTTGGAGTGTTCTTTTTAAAATTCAGGATAGATGAGGTGAAGGTGCCACATTTTGAAGTATATCACAAGACTTGTTTCCTGCACAGATTTTAAAAAAAAGTTGTCCTAGTCCTCTTTACAAAGTAAACTTAGGGCCATCAAACCAAGTAGCCTTGCCAGTTAATGCACCTGAATCAAATGTAAGCTACAGAGAAAATAAGGCGTATAAGCTTACTGAATTTTGAGCACTTTCTACCACCCAGCTCTCTATTTCGCAAGTGATGGTGTTGGATGTTTTTGTATTGTGCCTTATTCTCCCCACATAGTGAAGAGGAACAGGCCTGCCTGACACTGAACTCTGGATCTAGTTGTCTGCTTTGAAACAAGGCATTACATTTTGTCTATTTGTAGGTGCCTAAACCCTTTTTTTTTTTTTTTTATTTATGCTGAATATGTCGGTCAACTGGGAAAAGGGCCAAGACTGCCAAAGCCATTTAATATTAATTGTGTCAGCCACAGGTTGATCTGTCAGAAGGCTACTTATGAGTGAGTGTAAATTTCCTTTTGTCAGCTTTATCATTTGAATCCTCTACAGACATCAGCTATTAGAGTATCTTCATAATTTCAGAAAATATTGAAAACAATTTATTTTCCCCAATATTTCTATTTTAAAAACCAAAAGTTTTAACAAATTAAAAAATGTTGCTGAATTCAAGAAATGAAGAAGCACACAGATTAGAAGCAGAGTGAGTCAATGGTGGCAACATCCAAATAAGAACATTTGGATGTCTGTAACTAGGGTGAGTACTTTAAATACTCAACTTACTTCCAGATTGCAGCGTTCACCACGCAGAATTATGTCACTTCTTGGAAGCACCATTCCTGACCCAGAGTGACATCAGAGCAACAGCCAACTTTGATTGGCTGAAACTATGACTTCCTCTTAGAGGTGGCCCTTCCTGAAGTGACATAACAATATGGTAGCTCCCTAGTGTTCAGCGTACCTTGGAGGTAACTCTGGTGTCGGGGGAACCACCGGGCAGCTGGGCAGGTCGGTTATTTCAATACCCCTCAATCTCTAATATAAATATAACAATCATACAATAAATATAGCACAAACAAATGCAGATGCAGTACATGTCTAAATTACTGTATATCAGTATAAATATACAAAATATTCTTATGTATAAAACACTTTAAAACTGTTTTCTATATCAGGGCCCAATTTAATATGTTTTTAAGTAGCCTTCATTATTTTTTAGGGGCATGCCTTGAGCTAATGTAGTCAAGCCTGCCAGCAGCAGTCCACAGCCTCTAGGTCTACAGAAGTCCTAGGCCAGACCACCTAAGCATGCATACTTGATTCTACAACAGATATGCAGGGAGTCACCATCCCTATATGGATGGTAGGAATGCAGGGTGTGCATCCTACATTCACTGAGCATGTGCAATAAGGTTTCTCTGCACATACATCATGGCTTTTCACCCAAGATAAGTGGGTACTTGGCAGTCCTCATTGCTAAGTGTCTAGAAGCTCAGTAGGTCAACAGGCCAGGCAAGGAGGCAGTGAACTACTATAATACATGGTTATCGTCAGCCCAAATTTTCAGAGTTGGCGAGTGTCTTTATTTTGAAAGTTTTTTTTTCTGCCCAGGCTGTGTATTTGTTTCCCTCTCTCTTTTTCTCTTGAACGGGCTTCATCTTGGTCCTTGTTGAGGCAAGAGCCTTTTTGAAAGGTAAGGCCTAGCCTACCATCTGCAAGACCATGGTCATACTTGCCTGCACAGCTCTTCAGAATTCTGCTTCATTTTTAAATGAAAAGGAGAAATGTATCTCTTCTCTTTATTTTACCACCCTGCTTTCTGTTACTGTCATAACCTGTACAGTTTAACTTTTAAAAACATGTTTCAAGTATCTTCTAAGCTGGATTCAGTATATATTTCTACTTGGAGTCTCATCTCAGTTAAGACACCAAAGAAGTATTTTTTACTTAATGGACAATTAACTGCTATATCACATTTTATCAGGGAATCTGAAAACATTCTGCAGTCTGAATGAATGAATACTTGCTCTGCTGTTCAGGGGTCTCAGTAGATATGATACAGACTGTTGAACTTGACTGTAATGCAGCCTTGCACATGAAGGTTTGGGTGGGCCATCCCCTTGACTTTTATTCCCTTCTCAACTCGTTTCTCAGATGAAAGGCATTGTGTACAAGGTCCAAACACAAAGCATAAGGTGTGAGTGAACATTTTACTTCACAAATATTAATCTGATCTATAAATTCAAGGAGCTGATTTAATGAATTCTATTCAATTAATTCTTGTGGCCCTATGTGCCCAACTTCGGGAGCTTAAGTTTCAGCACCTAAACATAGACCTAGATATCCTGGGAAGCCTCCTTCTAACAGAGAAAGGCAGTAAATGGTCAGTGCTGCTACAAATCAGACCAGTTCCATTTAGGTGTCTAAATATGCCCTTATGTGCTTAGGCTTAATCATCTAGGTTTGTGAACTGTGGTTTTTGTATTTAAACAACCTACTTTATAAGCTGAGTACTTGGGAGAGGAAGAAATTGATTAAATCCTGGAAGCATGCAATGATGTGGTTACGGAAAACATTCTGTGCTTTTTCACAGTACAATACATGATAATCCATATTAATAAGGCTTACAATTATTTATGAAGTGCTATATTTAGCAGATAAGCCCTTGAATAGCTATACAATGGAATTATGTTGAAAATGGATGTGCTTCATTGAAATGGATGTACTGCAAATATACAGTACCTAAAAATAGCTCCATATAATGCAACATAATAAAGCTTACACAGAATGGCAGCATTTCATTTCCCAGAAGCTCTCTCTCATATAAAATTGAAAACTGAATATATCTCTTGCCAATTGTAAACATTAACGCATACAGTAGCATTTTAGGAGAAGCAGAACAAATAAAGGAGGACAAACAACTCACTTTTTCTGCCATTTCATGGGAGTGATGCAATGAATGTTCTCTTTCTGAGAACATTCGCCTTTGTTCATAGCTGGCTAGCCGACAAGTGAGCCATGAAGAAAGGGTGCAACCACCAATTCCAATGCATGCAAGAGACATGGAGGCAAGATGCAAGGAATAGAGAGCAGACGACTTCTTTGTCAAAGCACGAAGAAATTGAAAATTTAAGATTCCTCCAATTAGTCCGCAGATGCAACAAGCAGAAAAAAGTATCATCTGTCAGGAAAGACAAGAGAGGTTATGTGGCAGCAACATTTTTAGAGACAGACTCATTCATATAAAAACATGAAACAAACTATAATTCAGTGCTTCAACAGCATCATGGACTGCAAAACACTGCACAGACATTCATTTTTAACTCCCTCAGCTCCCACAGAGCTCCAAGGGAATACAATACCTTCTGGTGTACAAAAGGTAAGACTGATGTTGCATGTAAGATAAAGTTAGGTAGAATGAGCTGGTCATGTTAAAAGCGAGTCCACAGGTGGACTATTAGGACACAAATCATCCGATTCCCAGTGTTTCGTTCAAAACAGTAACATTACAGAATGTGTCATAATTTTCTATTCTGTAGTTTCTCACCACTTCTCAGTTCGCAGTGAAACTCACTTGCTTTATGTGCCATCTGACTCTGTCTCCTGTTTAATTCTAATTTGTTCAGTCAAGTGGCAGTTTGGAGGCTTTCTATAGTTTTTGTGGGGACATCAAAAGCATTCAGGGTGCATGTGCTGGACAAAGAAGTAAGAGAACAAAGAAATCTGTGATGCACCTATACAGAAGGTCAGTGTGGTGGCTGTGTTTTTAACTCAGGTAAAATATTTCTGGGAAGTTTACAGGGATGTGAAACAGGCTGCAATTAATGAGATGTGTAAAAACCTCATACCACTTTAATCACAAAGATGACACCCTGGTTCACGATGTCCTTGAGCCACAAATGGCTCAAGGGTAAAAGACCTTATTGTGAAGACACTGCTAAATTATTATCTTATTCATTTCCCTTGATACTGCTGTCCTGTCAGATGTTGATCTAGATGAGCCTTTGATGTTACTTAACATGGCTTTGTATAAGTACTTATCTATTGTGGTAGGAACAATTTATGGAGCCTTACAGACCAATTCTGTACACAACTGGGATGAGAATTTAATCAGGAATGTGGTGAGACCACCAGAACAGACAGCCTTTAAGAACTGTTTATGGTCCACAAGAAATGAGACTTGTCATTGTAACAGTGTTTAGTATAATTAATTGATATGCAAAAGTACGCAGAGAGATGTTGATTCCCTTTACTCTTATGCTGGTTTTACTTGACTTCCATCTGTATATGGTAATCACACTGACATAAAGACATGATACTATACTAAGTGATAATGTCTCGCTTAACATAAAATTCTGCTGTGACTTGTGTTGTGATAACACCATTTTGCTGCAGTCAGAAAAATGACTGTACTTCTGATTCTTAGAAGAGACAGAAAACATCCACCATCACTTTAAAGCTGACTTATACATGATTCTGATTGAAAAAAAAAATAATAATTACTAACTCAGTGAACAGCTACAATATCTAGAACCAAAGTTGATCACCAGCCTCCTTGATGTGGCAGCCCAGTGTTGGTTTTGGAAGTCAGAAAATACAATTCAGCGACATTACTGGAGAAGTTCTTCATGATTTGGCCCAAATCTGTGTCAAGAGGTTTTCCATCCAAATTTATCCAGAGAGGGATAAATAAGGATGCATGGCTTAAATTGACATGACCTAAATAGACCATTTCAGAACTGGCTTGTTTTGCATAATTAACCCAAAACACTGATTGCTTTTTTGGACTGCTGACTTGCAACTTTTACTGGCCAATCAGAAACACTTGGTCATAGAAAGCCTCCAGTTGTGAGTTTGAGTTAGATAAGTATGTCTTTCAAATACTTTTATGTTATATGCAGTGGGAAAACTTACAACAAGTCCAGATTTTTTTTTCGCGCACAATATTCCACATATGCCACAAAGCAGAAACTGCAAAGAAAAAAAAAAACAAAACAACAAAACACCACAGTTATTTCATCTTTGAAGGGCTCGAGTTTAAAATCTGCTGTGTTGCAGTAGTGGTGACCACAACAGTAGGTTAGGCAATGGTTACAGTTGTCAGCATTTTTATCACAAACCTTATGTTTCAGGAAGTTATAACTCAACCATAAACACACTTATGTGAGAAGAAGAAACTGGAATGAGAAGTTCAGATTGAGGATGATTATTCATAAAAAGAAAAAAAATCCTTCTTTTAAGCTGCTTGAATAAACAAAACATGGAAGAAACCCAAACCAATGCTGAAGCAAAAGATGCCGTTTTACTCTTTTTTTTTCTCAGAAAAGTTTTGCAAGGTAATAGTCAATGATCTAGTCATCTACTTTCATGTATAGCTGAGGTACTCAGTGACTTGATTCCACAATCTGAACCACAAATGGCTCATACATGGATTGTTGTCCTCAATACAGTGGATCTCTGGGCAAGAAAGCAGTTCAGTCACCTCCATGGGTGCAGATGCATATATGGGTACTTCTGTTGGTGTGGCTACACTAGACATACAGGAAAATATGTTTCACATTGTAGATATTAATACTTTTTAGTGACCCATGCCTTTTACTGACTGCATGTCCCAGTAGGAAAGATAAGGCCAGTAGCCATATACAATACAAGAAAGACTTTACTATCCCATTCCAAAGTATATAGGAGAGGTATGAGGTGGCAAACAACCGGAGGAACAAATAGATCAATGTGCTCGCTTGTGGCATGTGATGTAGCAAAGAAAGGGGTGATCCAAGTGAGAAACCAGATCATGGGGGAAGGAATAAACCAGGTCACCAGTCAAACTCCAGTGACATAGTAACTACCAAGGAAAAGCATCATTACATACATAATCCTCATTCTGTCCTGGATTTGACGTCCCACCATTGCTGAGAACTCTACCTGTAGCAAACAGTCAGGGAGCTCTTCCACTAGTATAAAACATCCACTCATTACAAGTGGAGCCAGCCTTTATGTTATTAGCTGTAGAGGCAGGACACCTGATGTTAACACTAAAGGCAGGGCACCTGGTGGTGATCTCCAAATTGGCTTTGATCCAAGGTTGGCCAGACCTTGAGAGAAAACCAAGAGGAAACTCTCTCATGCCTGATTGTGGTCATCATCCATATATCAACCCTCATTCAGGGCTTGGGGTTTAGACCCCAGCACTTCACCTGTGTCAGAGACTGATGATGTTCTCCGATGTCTCTTTTTCCTCCTGCAAAAAAGTTTAATGAGGGAAACAGTGAATAGTCCCTGAGGAGGCAGTTGTGGTAGGAAATATATCAGTCATATGAAAGCAGTAAGGCCTTCTCCAGGTGTTTGTAATACTGTCAGAAGATTTCTTTAATACCTCATAAAATCCTTTATTAAGAAATCCATGTTACCTATTTTCAATAAAGCCAACCCTATACTCCTATTTGGAAGTAATTTTATAGTTTTAAAAATGGATTTTTCCAAATCCTTTTTGCACTGAGATGTTATTTCTAGCAAAAGGCTTTACTTGACCTTGATTTAGGATTAAATCACAGAAGAAACCTGTCTGTTACATAAGAAATGAAAAAGAAAAAATAAAAAAATGGTACCTGTAATATATTGCATCTAAATCTCATTTAACCTCAAAAATTCTACAACCTCAGTATCTCAGTTGAGGAGGTGCTTTAATACATAGTTTGTCTCCCTCCAACTAAAGTAGTTCATGCATATAGCTATGCATAAGATGGGATGTGTTTTTACTCTGAATTACGCTCACTGAGTTGTAGAATCAGAGAATGGTTTGGGTTGGAAGAAACCTTAAAGATCATCTAGTTTGACTCTTCCTGCCATGGGCAGAGACACCTTCTACTAGATCAGGTTGCTTAAAGCTCCATCAAAGGCCATCCAACCTGGCCTTGAACTCTTCTTCCGGAGATGGGGCACCCACATCTTCTCTGGGCAACCCGTTCCAGTGTATTACCACCCTCAGAGTAAAGAATTTCTTCGTAATAGCTAACCTAAATCCGCTCTGAAACTGTTACCTCTTTTCCTATCACTACACTCCCTGGTAAAGAGTCCATTCCCACCTTTCCTGTAGGCACCCTTTGAGTACTAGAAGCCTGCTATAACATCTCCCAGGAGCCTTCCCTTCTCCAACCCCAACTCACTCGGCCTGTCCTCATAGGGGAGGTGCTTGCATCCAGCCCCTTCATCATCTTCATGGCCCGCTTGAGCAAGTCCATATCTTAGTTCCTCACATTGAATATGGTCAAATTTTGTATGTCATTCTGCTTCTATGCTAAGCACAGGTTGTGAATTTAATGGCAATCTGATTACATCATGTAGACCATGGCACTGAATGGCTGAGGACATAAAACTGGTAGTTACTTCTAGAGCTCACCCACTGGAATGACAATCAGAAAACCTATGGGTGGGGCTCCCTCTGCCCCTTTCCCACAGGCAGAGGAGATTTCAGCTCAGAGCTATCACACCTGCCTTGTAAGTTTTCACTCGGGCTTTCTGTGAAGTTTTTGAATTTCATTCCCACTCCTGTCATCACAGATTACCATCAACTGAAGGCATCCTTCAGATTTTCACATGCAGTGTTTTATATTTCTCAACAGTAATGTAGAAAGCTTAAATTAAAAAAAAAAATGCTGAAGACATCACTGTAATTAAATTCTATACAGTCAGACTTAATAAAGTTGATTAATAATAAAATTTATCCCTGTAGTAATAGAGTAGGAATGAAAGGAAAATTTTGTACAAAGAAAAAATGGTGAGCTTACAGAAAGGACCTAGAAGATACCATGAAAGGTAGTTTCAACTTGTAAGACGTGTGTGTTAAGGACCTGAGAGGTTGATAATTTACCTTCAAAGCTGAAAGAATAGGTCACCCATTTTTTTCAAGAATGCTCTAATTCTGCTCCTATTAGAGCCAATGGATTTTTTACCACTGATTTCAACTGAAGAAGACTTTATATTTCCATTGTACAGTCTTTGCTAGCCAGAAGGGAATGCAACCAACAAGTTATATTAGCCTAACTTGTGACCAATGGAGAAACAAGCAAATTACAGATTCACTCAGCATTAGAAACCACCAGTCTGGGCAGTTCTGCTGTTCTTTACTGTTCTTTACTGTTCTTCAAGGACCAGACACACACTCTTCCAAACCACCTTTATATAGTGCCATATACATAGATATTACTAAGCTATTTCCCAGTTGAAATCAAAAGAATAGTGAATGAGCTAATCTGAAAGGTCTAAGATACCTGTTTCTTAAAAACAAGGGGTGAATACTGTATTCCATGGTTGTTAAAGTATCCGAGGGACTCCCTGGAGTAAAGATCTGGATGCAGGAGTTGAATGTACGTTGTTTGCCAATGATACTAAACTAGGAGGAGCTGTGGACTCCCTTGAGGGTCAAAAGGCCTTATAGGGAGATGTGGATAGACTTGAGAACTGGGCAATCACCAGTCATATGAAATGTAACAGGAGCAAGTTCTGGACTCTGCAGCTAGGATGGGGTAATCTTGGTTGTACATAAATACTAGGGGACAAGAGCCTGGAAAGAAGCCCCAGGGAAAGAGATCTGGAGGTCTGACTTGATGGCAAGTTAAGTATGAGTCAAAAGTGTGCCATAGCAGCCAAAAGGGCCAACTGCATCCTGGGATGCATCAGGCACAGTATAGCTAGCTGGCCAAGGGAGGTGATTATCCCACTCCATACTGGTGCGGCCCCACCTTGAGTACTATGTGCAGTTTTGGGCACCTCAATATAAGGACATCAAAAGAATGTATCTAGAGGAGGGCAACCAAGATGGTGAAAGGTCTCAAGGTCAAGACTTAAAAGGAGTGGCTGAAGTCACTTGGTTTGTTCAGCTTGGAGAAGGCGGAAGGGTGACCTTCTTGCAGCCTACAACTTCCTTAAGGATGGCAGCAGAGGACAAGGTACTGAGCTCCTCTCTGATGACCAGCAAGGAAATGGTATGAAGCTGCATCAGAGGAAGTTCAGATTGGAGATTAGGAGAAGGTTCTTCAAGGATAGGGTCGTCAGTCATGGGAACAGGCTCCCCAGAGAAGCAGTCACAGCACCAACCCTGTCAGAGTTCAAGGAGCATGTGGATGACACTCTTAGTCATCTGGTTTAGTTTTAGGTGTCCTGTGAGGAGCAGGGAGTTGGACTCAATGATTCTTATGCGTCCCTTCCAACTTGAGATATTCTATGATTCTGTGATAGTATTTTATTGTGTCGTGTCAGGGTCTGTATGTGCACTCAGTATGTATTTTCTCTTTCTGTACATCTACAATATTTATATGTATACACAAGGAATAAGAGATCCTGTAGTTAAAAGACTCAACAGAAATTATTTCTAGTCTAGTCTAGTCTATTCTATCCTGTCAAAGGAGTTGAGTATTCCTGGTTCTTCCACGTTCTGTGTGAGCTTGAGAACATCATGCCAAATTTTTATGATATGTATGACTACAAGAAAAGCAAGTTATGGAACTGAATGGACTGGTGTGCCTGAACATGTGAAAAACCTTGGAAGAAAAGTACTTGGGCAGTAGCAAAGGATCAATATAATTTGGGATGTTGTTAGATGACAGTGTATTACATTCACAGAGAAATGTCTTGCCCAAAAACCAGTATGATTATTTGTTTGTGACAGCAGGCATTTTGTTATTAAAATCAATGGATGAATTTGAGCCACAGTGTCAGGCAATTAAACCTCATGCAAGGCTTTGGAAAATGATGAGCCGAGTTTACCACACTCCTCTGAGGCTGCAGAGGATTCTCATTCACTGGAAGCAGTGGAAACCTGCTTTACAGAAAGAATATTAGCAATACCCAGGGCTTGGGAACACTGCTTGTGTAGAGTTGCCTTAGCTAGACTTCTCAATGTGGAGACATCTGGAAAGATTAAGAAGTCAGTGGGACATTATGTGATTGACTTTGATTAGTGCTTTTTGGTAGAATAACTAGGGATTTTTTAAAAAAATTTGTTGTTGTTGTTGGTGGTGCTATAGTAATCTCTTGTAAAAATTTTGGTGTCTTGGTGTTGTGATCAGCAGTAGCGAAAAGTAGATGGGAGAAACTACACTAGCTCTTTGTCTCAGAAAAACGGTGAGTACTAATCAAACTCAAAAAGAATTTGCTATGTTTGTTCCTGTTTGTCTTTTCATTTTAAACTGTCCTGTTATATAATACTGCCAACTGAAATACAGCCACAGTGGTGTTGTCTTGCTCCTCTTTGTCTGTTCTTGGCTCTCCTGAAAGGCTTCATCTTCGTGTCAACATGTCATACCAGCTAAACTTGGCTTGTAACTGTTGAGCTACTCTGCTTTACAGTTTACTCATGACTAACTAATACTGTTGTGGTGAGGACTTGCTCCTTTCTACTTGATCACTACTTAGCTTCACTTAATTTTTACCAACCTCATGGACTCTTTAAAAGTAGTTGCATTTTCTAACCGTGTGGAACCTGAATTAAGTTAAGGCAAGCACAGTTATGCTGAAAATACAGTAAATCAGGAGTGGAAGAAATATAACACTGAGGATAAACTCCTTATAAAGAATGAGCAATTGTTGAAGTTTTCACACTTACGCTGAGAATAAGAGTAGAGCATTTTATGAAGGATCACCTAAATTAATGTCTTCCAAAATTCCCTGGGAGCCAGGGAAGGACCTTCAGCCGGGACTTGTTGAAACAGGTGGCCCAGTGTTGGACTTTTGTTTCAATTATTATTCAAAATAGTCATCAGAAAAATCATAAAGGGCTAAAAGATCCAAAATCTCACTTAAAAACTGTAAAGAGAATGCAGTTAATGAC
>NW_008602031.1:0-2136 GCF_000691845.1 Merops nubicus
GGGGTTGGACTGGATGACATTTAAAGGCCCATTCCAAAGCATTCCATGATTTTATTCCACTGACAGGCTGCTCCTCTTACATCTTGTTTTCCTGCTGCTTTATCTTCTTGGCACATCACCCCAGGGCTGGGTAAACACAGCTGAAGGAATGAGGGTGGCTGGGTTTGAGAGCATGGCAAACACTTCGACTTCTAGAAAACGAGCACGTGGGACGTGTGACCCCAAGGAGCCCCCAGCTCCCCAGTACCATGAGGCCCCAACTTGCCATTCTCCTTTATGTCATGACTATCCAGAAGAATTAAACCTCCTCCCACAGTGGAGGACAAGCTGGAGCTGGAGACAACAGCCCATTCTCTTCCTCCTCTGCCTTTCATGTCGTTTCCTCCCCTCCCTGGTGCAGCCTCGCTCGAGCACTCCCTGCAAGCCTTGCACATGAGTTTTGGAATTCCTGTGGCTGATGGCTTTTCTTCTGTCAAGTTATTCCTGCTCCAGCAGCCACCACACCGCAGAGAGCTCTGTTTTTTTTCCCAGTGGAGGCAGGAGCAGATGGGATGCCGAGCGACCTCGGGCTGCACTCAGAGCAAAGCCCAGCCTGCAGGAGCTTGCTGGGTGCTTCTGACTTTATCTGTGGAGGTGGTGGTGAAGTGGTGCCTGGGCTGACTCGGCTGCTTCAGTTCATCACCCCCCACAGTGTTTCTACAACAGCTTGTAGTTCTCTCCAGGCACCAAAAGTGGGATGCTCACACCTTGCCGCTGGCTGTAGCAGCGACACACCCACCCAAAATAACATAGAGAGGCTTCAGGGTGAGAGTCAGCCCCCATCCAGTCACCTTGTCCTGCCCTTCCATGAATGTTTCTGGGTTGTGGAGTATTTCCCAGCCATTGGGTCCATTCCCAAGGCCAGGCAGGACCTGTGAGATGAATCCTGTGGGTGCACCTTAGCATCGGCTGCGTTGCTTTCAGATCAGGTCTAGCCATTTTTCCCCTCTTTTTTCCTGTTGCTTGGAAAAAATGACACCTGGTATGGCCTTTGTCTCTGCTGTGTAGGGGTTTTATCCCATCAGAAAGGCAGTGGCAGACCTTTGCAGCACTGAGATGCCATCGGACACCCTTTAGTTGGAGAGATTTGCTTTTCCTTTTTGTTTTTCCTCTTTTTAAAGTGGAGCTCTTCACGCCCCTGTTAAACTCTGCCTCTCTCACTGCAGGATGTGAAGTTACCCCTGACGTGAACATCTCTGGTCAGAAGTTTAACATCAAACTTCTGATTCCAGTGGCAGAGGGAATGAATGAAATCTGGCTCCGCTGCGATAACGTAAGTGTAGGGCTGGGACCAAGCTCATGCTTGGCTGTGCTAGGGTTAGTCATAGGACAAGGGGAAATGGCCTCAAGTTGCTCCAGGGGAGGTTGAGGTTGGCCCTGAGGAACAATTTCTTGCCCTTGAGGGTTGCCCAGGGCTGTGCCAGGCTGCCCAGGGCAGTGGTGGAGTCCCCACTCCTGGAGGGGTTTCCAAGCCGTGGAGATGTGGTGTGAGGGACACGGGGCAGTGGGGACCTGGCAGTGCTGGGGAATGGTTGGAATTGATGATCTCAAAGGTGTCTTCCAGCCAAAACGATTCTATGATTCTATAGATGGTGTTAATTAAAAAAAAAATAGAAAATGCACTCATGTCTGCTACCAACATTCAGAGTGAATTCGGAGCAGAAACTCAGCCCCTGCTTTGCCTTTGGCTTTGTCCCGTGGTTGTAGCCTACACGCTGGCTGGGTTTGTGCTGGAAGGGAGATAAAGGCTCCCTGGAGTGTGGCGGGGGGTGGGGGGTGAGTGTGCCCCCCACCTCTCTGACGGGCAGGGCTCTGTGTTTTGGGGGGGGCAGGAGACGCAGTATGCCAGCTGGATGGCTGCCTGCCGCCTGGCCTCCAAGGGCAAGACCATGGCCGACAGCTCCTACGGCATGGAGGTGCAGAACATCCTCTCCTTCCTGAAGATGCAGCACCTGAACCCTGACCCCCAGCTGATCCCAGAACAGATCAACACCGACATCAACCCCGAGTGCCTGGTGTCTCCTCGCTACCTGAAAAAGTACAAGAACAAGCAGGTACCTGCTTGCCCGGCCTCGCTGTCGGTGTGGAGAGGGCTGG
>NW_008602031.1:2157-17937 GCF_000691845.1 Merops nubicus
TTGTCACTTGATGGGGTGCACGTGGTTGCTAAAAAGATGCTGACTGACACACGTGGGCTCAATCCAGCCCCTGGGGGTGGCACACACCACCTTGACACCGCCCGCGAAGCACGTACGCAGCCTCAGCAGCGGGGAACCGTTTCTTTTAAGGATTTAAAATGATTTTTTAATACATTTGGGGAATGTTTTTTGCCCCTGCTGATACCAAACCATGGGGCAGCAGCCACGAAAAAAAAACCCCCCCCCCCCCCAGGTATCTCCCCATGCAGATGTAGCAGCTGTGAGATGAAAACCGGTCCCCGGTGCTGGGCTTCCAACCCCTTCCCCTGCCCAGAGCCCCTGCAGAAATCCTCAGGATGAGCAGAGTCCCTGTTGCTTGCAGTGCTTTAGCCAGGCTTTGCCCTCCTGCCGTTGCACATTTCTCTCTTTGCTTTTCCACCACTTCCAAAAGCCAGTGCTGGAAACCTCCCTCCTCCTGGAGCTGCCGCCGCTCGCGCTTGAGCTCCACGTTCCCTTCGGCCCATGCATGACAGGGCTGGACTGTTCTGGGCTGGAGAGCCATGCATGGGGTTTCTGAAAGACATTTTATATCAGGGTAGCAGCAAAAAGAAGGGAGGCATTGCTCCGTGGCCTCTCGGGGGCTGAATGGTCCAGCCTGTGTGCCTGGGGCTGCTCGTGGCTCCGTACGATCTCTCCGAAGCCAGAAGAAAGCTGCGAGTCAGAGGAGCAGGAAAAATAGAACTTTTTATTGGCACAGCACGATGGTTTCCTGGCAGTGGAGTTCTATTTTATATAGCCCTTATTATTCGTCTGAATAAGCCTTTATATCCCCCTTGGATGGAGGAGAGGCTGCATAAATATACCATTTTAACATATATAATACCTTCTAGGCTTGAACTCAGTAACATGGAGGCACCTGGAAAAATATTAGCTTGCAGAACTTGCTTACTGTGCAGGTATCCTTGTGATAAAAATCACCTCCATCAAACCATGGGGATGGGCACCAGCCCTCGCCCTGCTCCAGGCCAAGGAGCAAACACCAGGTTCCTGTAAGATGTCCATGGAACAGCAGAATGAGGATTCTCCTTTATGGGCAGAGGCAGAGCTTGCAGCAGCAGAGGATCTCAGTGCTGTTGAGGCAGCACCTCAAATCCTGGGCTCAGTTTTGGGCCCCTCACTCCCAGAAGGACCTTGAGGGGCTGGAGCACGGCCAGAGAAGGGCAATGGAGCTGGGGAAGGGTCTAGAGCCCAGGTGTGGTGAGGAGCAGCTGAGGGAGCTGGGGGTGCTGAGCCTGGAGCAAAGGAGGCTCAGGGGAGACCTTCTGGCTCTGCACAGCTCCTGACAGGAGCCTGGAGCCAGGGGGGGGTCAGGCTCTGCTCCCAAGGGACAAGGGACAGGACAAGAGGAAATGGCCTCAAGTTGCCCAAGGGGAGGTTGAGGTTGGCCCTGAGGAACAATTTCTTCCCCTTGAGGGTTGCCCAGGGCTGTGCCAGGCTGCCCAGGGCAGTGGTGGAGTCCCCACCCCTGGAGGGGTTTCCAAGCCGTGGAGATGTGGTGTGAGGGACACGGGGCAGTGGGGACCTGGCAGTACTGGGGGAATGGTTGGACTTGATGATCTTAAAGGTCTTTTCCAAGCTGAATGATTCTGTGGTTCTGTGTTTGCTGGTGGCCCATGTGCTGGCCCAGCTGGGAGGGACAGAGGAGTAGGGGCTGCAGGAAAGCAAGGAGTCTGCCCATGAGGATCCCTCTGTTCCTCAGCATGGGTGAAGGAGGAGGAAGAGGAAGAAGAGTAGGAGGTCATGCAGCCCACAAACAGTGCCAAGGTGGGAACTGACAGTGGACCTTGCTGGAAGCTTTATAGAGTCTTTTGGTCCCATACCTGTCCCAGACCCACGTGGGTGGTGGTTCTCTCCAGTGCAGTCTCCCTTGCAGCAGTGCAGGGTTAGCAGGTTGGGTTTGGGGAGCACCAAATCCCAAATGAAAAACAAAAACAAAAACGGGCAAAGAAAACACCCCAAATGAGCATTTTCACAGCTGCCAGGTGCCTTGTTGGGGTTCAGTGTTGGAGCAGCACCCAGCCAGATGCCTTCCTAGAAGCCTGGCTGATGTTTTCTCCGAGCTGCTGCTACCCCAAGCAGCATCCCCATCACTTCTCTGCGTATCTCAAAAAAAAAAGGAGCTATTGAGAGAGTTTGAGCTTCCTCTGCAAGTAGGAGTCTGTGCAGAGGCATGGGGAGGAGCGTGAGGACACAAATTCTCTGAGTTGGCAGCTTGACCCTCTCATTCACCCACCAGCAGGACCAAAACCATCCAGAGGCCAGACCAGAGCCACCTCTATGGGGTGTGGGCCAGCTGGGACTCAGGCAGGGCTGCCAGGAGGGACAAATCCCAGCCCACTCGTCCCCTCTCCATCCTTCCATTCACCTTGGCTGCTTTTCCACCTAAGACATTGTGCATGTGTTTTGTTTCTTTTTTTGCTTGAACTTTGGTTTGCAGTTAATTTACACTTTTTCTTTGCTTTGTTGCCATATTTCTGATTGCTTTTTTTTTTCTTTCTGCCTCCTTTTCTTTTTGTTTGTTTTTTTTTTGTTTTTTCGCCTTGCCATCTACAGCCAGGCTATGTAAGAGACTTGGTAAGTGACAGCAACAATAAAATTAAGATCCATTTAAGATAAAACAGCCTAGATCCCCTTTAGGTTTGGGGAGCAGCAATGAAAATACCAAACACACACCACCACCACCCCCCCCCAGTTGGCGACACGTGGGCCCTGTTTGGTTTCTATACTGGTCCCCAGTGGTTTATACTGCAAAACTGGAAACCCTACAGCAGAAATTTGCCCTGCTGCTTGCTTACATCCTGCATCTTCACCTAGAGGAGCCTGAGCAGCTCGTTGCCTCCAGATGGCACGGAGCTAGATTGGCTTTTACACATCTGGAGAGGGCAGCGCCCGCGGTGGCGCAGGCTTTGAGCAGTGCTAGCTGAACAAAGAAGGGGTAGAAGTGGTGGATTCTCTGCTGGGAAACATGGGGGGCTCCAGGACTCCCCCAGGGTCATCACCCATCGGGGGGCTGCCAGCACCAAGCCCCCCAGGCCAGCCTAACACCTGCGTGTCTCGCCGCCCGCAGATCACGGCGCGCATCCTGGAGGCCCACCAGAACGTGGCCCAGATGAGCCTCATCGAGGCCAAGATGCGCTTCATCCAAGCCTGGCAGTCACTGCCCGAGTTTGGCATCACCCATTTCATTGCCAGGTCAGTGGGGCAGGGGTGGGGTGGGGTGGGAGGAATTTCACGGAGCGATCCGTGCGGAGCAGCGGTGGCCTCGGCTGGGGGAGTCTTTTGGGAAGGGACGTGGGGGGACTAGTCCAGGAGAAGCTGGATGTGAGCCACCCATGTGCAGCACCAGCCCAGAAGGCCAAGGGCAGCCTGGGCTGCATCCAGAGAAGTGTGGCCAGCAGATGGAGAGAGGTGATTCTGCCCCTCTGCTCTGCCCTGGTGAGGCCTCACCCGGAGTCCTGTGGCCAGCTCTGGAGCACAAGAAGGACGTGGAGCTGTTGGAGCGTGTCCAGCAGAGAGCCACAAAAATGCTCCGAGGGCTGGAGCAGCTCTGCTGTGAGGACAGGCTGAGGGAGTTGGGGCTGTTCAGCCTGGAGAAGAGGGGGCTCCAGGGGGACCTTATAACAACCCTCCCGTACCTGAGAGGGGCTACAAGAAAGCAGGGGAGGGGCTGTTCACAAGGGTTTGGAGGGACAGGATGAGGGGTGATGGCTTTGAGCTAGAAAAGGGGAGGTTTAGGTTAGGCATTAGGATGAAGTTATCTAATATGAGGGTGATAGATCAACTGGAATAGGTTGCCCAGAGAGGTGGTGGAGACCCCATCCCTGAAGGTATTCAAGATCAGGCTGGGTCATGCTCTGAGCAGCTTGATGTCTCTGCCTGTAGCAGGGGACTGGACTAGGTGACCTTCAGAGGTCCCTTCCAACCCACACATTCTACAATTCCAAGTCACACCAGAACCAAATTAAAAGCATTAATTGCCTGGACTTAGAAACCCCATTTCCTAAGCTGACGGGGCCACTGACTTCAAGAGGCAGAGCCGGGTGTGGGGGTGGCTGTTGGTGAACCCCTCTCCATGTCCCAGGTTCCAGGGGGGTAAGAAGGAGGAGCTGATCGGCATCGCCTACAACCGCCTGATCCGGATGGACGCCAGCACCGGCGACGCCGTCAAAACCTGGAGGTTCAGCAACATGAAGCAGTGGAACGTCAACTGGGAGATCAAAATGGTGAGCTGGTGTTCAGCCCTCCTTCACTGCTCCCCTTCCAGTCATGTGCAAGTTTTCTCTGGTCTCTGAGCACCCTCTCAGAGGCAGCGAAATAAAATCAAAGTTCAGAACTGATGCTCGAGCTGGATCCTAACCAGGAGCATCAATGCCCTGGGCCCTCTCCAGGCTCAAATTCCTTTCCTTCGCAGTACAGCTCAGACCTTCATGGAAGGAAAAGCAACAGTAGACACCACTGGGCTCCGAGATGGGCTTTGACCCAACCATTCCATTTGGATGCACAAACCTCTTGTGCTCCTTTTTGGCAGAACACCCAATTAAAATGGTCAGGGACACGCACGGGCTGTTCTCCTGTGGTCTGCGGCTCGTTAAGAGCTGCTGGAGAAATCCTTCAGCTTCCCCTATGCCTCAGGGTCTTTGTTTTGACCCAGTTGCAAGCCCCCAGATCCCAATTATTCAGCTCGGGTACTCTGCTGGGTATCGCCCTCCCTCCTGCAGAGCTGGCGGTGATGGGGGGACAAAAAAATCACTGGTGTCAATAAATGGAGGGTCTGTTCAGCTCTGAAATGAGCTCCCCCAGCCCCCATAAAGCATTTCTAAGGCCAAACTTCAGCTTGCAAAGCCAGAATATACTCAGAGGGAAAATTGGAAAGAAATCCCAGGTCTGTGCCCAGTCTCTCTTTCTCCTGAAGCAAAGATGTTGCCTCATGCTGGGTGCTGAGAGGTGCAGTGGTTTTTTTTTTTTTTTACATTACATGCTGGGTAATTGTCTCTCTGGGATGGGAGAATACAAGGTATAAAGGTAATTTAAAGTAATGTATAGATGCAGAAATTTTTATTCTATTTATTTAAATAATACTGAATCACTTATCACATTTATTTTTTTTATCACATTTATTGATTATCACTTATCACATTTATTTGAATAATACTGAATTCACTGAATCAGAGAATAGCCCAGGTTGGAAGGGACCCCTGAGATCACTGAATCCAAAGCATCATTTCATAGAATCCTAGAATCACCATGGTTGGAAAGGACCTTTAGGATCAGCAAGTCCAACCTTCCTCCCACCATCTCCCTCACCACCAGACCACGGCCTCAAGTGCTACAGCTACTTGTTTTTTGAACCCCTCCAGGGGTGGTGACTCCAGCACCTCTCTGGGCAGCCCCTTCCAAGCGCCTCACCACTCTCTCAGGGAAGAAATTCTTCCCAATATCCAATCCAAATATTTCAGCACCCTTTTTTCTGCTGAGACAGCAGAAAAAAAACCTTCTGTAAAGAAAAATAAGGCAGAAAGGCAGATCCTACAGCAGCATAAACCCCTGGGGAGTGTCTAACCCCTGTCTTGTCCCTCCAAGGTGACGGTGGAGTTCGCAGACGATGTCAGGGTGTCCTTCATCTGCACGGAGGTGGATTGCAAGGTGGTGCACGAGTTCATCGGGGGCTACATCTTCCTGTCCACACGAGCCAAGGACCAGAACGAGAGTTTAGACGAAGAGATGTTCTACAAACTGACCAGCGGCTGGGTCTGAGGCCCAGGGACTGTGCACCCCCAGGAAACCCCCTGGCCATAGTCATATTTAACGTTCAAAAAGCTGTTCTTTGAGATATGCTGCTTAATAAAAGTAAGCTTGAAATGTATCTTTTTTTTTTTTTGGATCATGGAAATTTTTTTTTTTTGTTTTTTTTTTGCATTACCAGCCCAGTTAATCCGTGTGCACTAATGAGCACTTCTGTTAATTAGCTATGACGAGACCATGGCTGGCAGGGTGATGACGTGGCTGGCCCTACACAATCTGATGGGGGCAGATCAGGATGAGATTTGGCTGAAAATAGCCAATTTTTTAAAGAGACCTCTAAGCCATTTTCTTCTAAAGCCATCCGGGGCTTGACCTATATGAAGTCTATTTATCATGTTTAATGCATGAGTGTTTTTTTTCCTGTTTTTTGTGTGTTTTTTATTCTGTACATTTGACCTCTTCTGAAGTCGTCCTCCCCGTGAGCAGAGTTGCCAGCTCTCCTTTCACACTACATGCACCAGGACTGCTGCAGGTGCCTGACATGCCTTTGAAGACAGTTGGCCTTGAAGATGAACTTCTTTTAGCCTGTCATAGCTTGGTTTTATTTGTTAACTCGCCTTTTGATAATCATTTATATTGTCTTTTTTTTAATTTTATTTTATTTTTACACCGTATTGTATTATGACACTTGTAGTATTCACCAGCATAGTCACTGTTCTGCCTATGATATGCAAAACTTTTTCATTACAATATGAAGTAAAGGTCTATGAAGTATAGGTTTCTGTGTAACTAATGTAAAAAAAACCCACAAATTTTATAAAATTGTACAGTTTTTTTAAAATAGCCTCACAAGCCAGCTAGAATATTGCATAGATCTGGTGTATCAGCATTAACCGTAGTATGCCTGTAAGGAGTATGGGGAATAACAAAGAAAATATAAAAAAAAAAACACCCCAAAAAAACCCAATTTCGATCCAGTAAATTTTTATCTAAGTTAAATAGTATTTCTGAGCTGTGCCACAACACCCTGACTGATAACCTGGGGCCAGGACCTCCCTGTTTGTTAAAGCCAGCACAGCATTAACACCAACTGGGAGGGATCTCCTGCCCCACCTAAATCTGAGGAATAACCAGTGGTGGGTTCCTGTAGTCTGTGGTTTCAAGACTATGTACAAATGCATTTTATTTTAAATAAAAGTCAAATCTTTTATTTAATATTCACCTGGGGCTCCTGGTTTTTGTGGTTCAGCTGCACCACGGCAGAGCCACGAGCAGCTCCCCCCATGATACACCCACCCCCACGCTCCCTCCTGCTGCTTTATCCTGTGCTTGCCAAAAAAAATGCCACCAAAACCCAAAGTGAAATACAAGGATGGGGGCAGAAGAGTCCAAGGTGGCAGCCGTGGCCCCTGTCCTTGGTCAGACAGAAGGTGCCTGAAGCAGCCTGGGGTGCAGGTAAGGTGCTGCCTGGGACTCGGGCGGTTGGTGCCCTCCCATCGCCTCGTTGGAAGGCTGCTGATGGAGCTCTGGGGTGTCAAACAGCCCCTTGGGCCACTCACTCCCAGAAGGACCTTGAGGGGCTGGAGTGTGGCCAGAGAAGGGCAACAAAGCTGCTGGGGAAGGGTCTAGAGCCCAAGTGTGGGGAGGAGCAGCTGAGGGAGCTGGGGGTGCTGAGCCTGGAGCAAAGGAGGCTCAGGGGAGACCTTCTGGCTCTGCACAGCTCCTGACAGGAGCCTGGAGCCGGGGGGGGGGGTTGGGCTCTGCTCCCAAGGGACAAGCAACAGGACAAGAGGAAACAGCCTCAAGTTGCCCCAAGGGAGGTTGAGGTTGGCCCTGAGGAACAATTTCTTGCCCTTGAGGGTTGCCCAGGGCTGTGCCAGGCTGCCCAGGGCAGTGGTGGAGTCCCCACCCTTGGAGGGGTTTCCAAGCCGTGGAGATGTGGTGTGAGGGACACGGGGCAGTGGGGACCTGGCACTGCTGGTTGAAGGGTTGGACTCAATCTTCAAGGTCTCTTCCAACCAATTCTGACTCTATGCCAGCAATGCCTGCAGCTTGCCCCCTGGGCACTCCCTCCCTGGCAGTGGGTGCCCAGAGGCTGTCACACATTTCCCCATGGCTGTTGCATTTCTGCAGCAATCCTCTTGGTCCTGGCCCCACGTCCTCCTGGGTGGGTTGCCCCTTTACTCCATAAAGGCAAGGGGAAGGAGCAGCCTGATGGTGTGATCCCTCCCCCCAGTCTCTCCTTCCACCACCAGTGGGACCTCAGCCGGGGCTGTGCCGGGGATGCTCCCAGCCCTGCCCTGTGCCCACAGGCTTGTTCTTTTGGGTGCTGGCAGCTCTCAGCTCCCTGGCAAGCCCAGGCAGCCATGGGAGGCACACGAACGTGCACACCCCTGGCTGGCAGCACCTAGTTTTTGGCTGGGTGAGACATGGCCATAAAAATGCACCCAGCCTGGAACAGCACCAAAGCTGGGCGTGGGAGGGGGATGGCACGACCCAAAATATTTACCTCCTATTGCACAGCCTGAGGTTCTGTGGGGTGGGGAAGTGCAACGAGGAGGAGAAAGGTGAGGGGAGTGGCTGCGTGTCCCATCCATCCCCAGTTGCCTCCAGTGGGGTGAATCGAGGCCCAGCTTTGCAGCTGGAGGAGGTGATCAGGCAGGAAATGCTGAGCAGAGAAGCAGAGGAGGTCGGGGAAGGGGCATGGGAAGGCAGAGGCTGCTTCTGACCGCAGCAATTCCCCACGCAGCCCCCCACCCCCCCGAGGACAGGAGCTGGGAGAAGCTGGGTGGGAAGTTGCAGGAGGCTGGAAGCAGCAAAGGGGTCTCAGGAGGCTTTGAGGTTATCTGAAGGAGGCTGCTGGGTTTTCTGGGATGTCTTTCCTTTCTCTTTGCATAAAAAGAGGTAAATGAAAATGAGCTGCTGGAGTGGAGGGGGAAAAAAAAATATAATCCGTGGTTTACCTAAAGTCTGGAGAAACACCAGATAAAATAGAGCACAAAGCTAAGAGCAAGCACCGGGCTGGCCAGCACAGATGGGAGTAGCCACACGCCGAGGAGGGACGGGGGGTGAGGAGGAAGCACATTGGATGATGGTTTAGGGAGGAGATGGTGGGAGCTGGAGCCTGCGGGAGGGCACGGAAGAATGGTCCACCCCAGGGACAAGTGGCAGCAAGAGCAAGTTGGAGGAGGAATCAATCATTTTGGTTGGAAGAGACCTTGAAGATCGTCAAGTCCAACCATCCCCCCAGCACTGCCAGGTCCCCACTGCCCCGTGTCCCTCACACCACATCTCCACGGCTTGGAAACCCCTCCAGGGGTGGGGACTCCACCACTGCCCTGGGCAGCCTGGCACAGCCCTGGGCACCCCTCAAGGGCAAGACATTGTTCCTCAGCTCCAACCTCAACCTCCCCTGGGGCAGCTTGAGGCCATTTCCTCTTGTCCTGTCCCTTGTTCCTTGGGAGAAGAGCCCAACCCCCAGGGTCCCAAGGAGGACATACCTGTTTGCATCAGCTGCCACTGGTGGGGTGAGTCTCAGGGAAACCAGGGTGTGGTGGGCGAGGAGGGTTCCCAGCAAGGTGCTGTGGAGAGAGGTGTTGGAGGCCAAGTGGGTTCTGAGGTGTTTGAACGTTAGGGCCAACGATGGAGGATGAGGAGGCTCTGGCAAGCCAAGGCACCATAAGCCCCAGCTCCCCCAGGCCTCCGCAGCATCGGCGCTGAAGGGAGTCGGGGGTTTATTCTGCTGATTCAGCAAAATCTGGCTGTGGTTGACCCTTCTGGGTAAAAAAACATAGACCAAATCAACCCCCAAACCAAAGAGAGCCCAGCCCGTGGGTGTCAGCAGCCCCAGGGGTGACTCAGCCTCGGGGAGGAAGAGCAACAACTGTTTGCCATCCACGGAGAGCTGCCCTGGAGGGAAATAAAATCACCTCCACTTTGCTAAGCCCTCGATGGGGAGGAGCTTCAGAGCCAACGGGGCTGTTTAAACCCCAGTTTAACCAGAACAAGCTGCAGAGGTGCCTGAAGATGGGATTCCTCCAACCCTACAACAGCAGGCAGGGCCGAGGGGGTGGTGGCTGCTCCTCCTTTGCTGACCCTGCTCTGGGACCTGGGGAGGGGGAAAAGGAAAAGATAAATCACTCCAGTGAAAGATCCTGATGGAAAACGGCTGCCGGGGGGAAAATCCCACTTCAGTGAAGGGCTGCAGGGGGTTTGCAGGGCTGGCTGAGTGGAGCAGACCCATGGAGAGTTTAAAAAATGAAGCCAAAAAAAGAACTTCTGTCCAAAACAGCCCTGAAGCAAGGAGCAGGGGGAGAGCTGCTCAGCCTGGGTGCGGGGGCACACCCCACTGCTGGGAAGAGATGAAAGAGGACATTTGGGGAGGCTGTTGGGTTTTGGGGGTGCAATAACACAAAATGACCCCCCAAGAACTACAGGAGGAGCTGGGTTATTGCCCACAACCAGGACATGTAGGAGCACAGGGCTGGTTTCCAACAGCCCCCCCCCCCGAGTAGCTCCCACCATGGGATTGCCACCCTGGGCTGGGGGGGTTTTCCTGAGGTGGGCAGGGGTTTAAGAAAGCTCCTTGAATTAATCCATAGCAAAACCAAGCTGGATGAGTCATTTCAGCACCTCAGGAAGCACTATGGGGACTTTCCAGCCTTTGGGCCAGGAAGGGGCTCCTGGGTGGCCAGCACCAGCTCCTCGGGGCCAGCTGGGTGCCAAAGCATCTCCCAGATTCCCAGTGCACACCCCGGGGGGATGCAAGATGCTGTCCCCTGCCTCCTCCAGCCCCTCACTTGGTTGAGCAACAGGGGCTGGGAGCCCATCAGGGGTGTGCCCCTGATCTGTGAAAGATCAGCAGCATCTTTCACACTGTGAGCTGGTGGAGAGGGGCCTTAAGTCACCCAGGACCACCAGGGATTTACCTGGAGTCGGCCAGGGCTGCAGGAAGCCCAGACTCAACGTCGCCACCACCAGCCAGAGATGAAACCACTGTGGCTGTGAGCTGCCTGCTTCAGCCCAGCTACTTCCTGGGTGTCTCAACCCTCATCTCCAGTTCCAACAGACTGATGATGTTTCATCAGTCTAATTAAATCCCAACTGATGGGTGACCACGCTCACACGGCTCAAAACCTTTCCGGAAAACAGACGGAGGAGGGGGGGAGGTTGATTTGTTTGTTTAAAACATCATAAAAGCACTGGACGCTTTTATTTGTGCCACCGAGGCACTAAAGAGATAAAAATCTATAAATAATTTGCTGGATGTTATAGATTTTTTTTTTTCCAAGTGCCTCTTTTCTCCTAAGTGCCATCTGGGCAGCCCGGCCTCCTGCCTGCTCCCGTTTCGATTGGCATCCCAGCCTTGCCTTTGAAATCCCCTCCATCCCTCCAGCTGTTCAGCATATTTAAGCCTCGAGTCTCTCCCCCTCCCAAAATCAACTCCTTGGGTTTCTCTTAAGCTCCCCCGGCTGGTTTTCATCACTGCAGAATGCACAGGGGGACCCTGCCCAGGGTGTGATGGAGGCTGAGGGTCTGTGACGCTCCGGGGATGCAAACCTGGACCTTCCCCACCCCAGGAGCTGCAAACTCACCCAGGCACAGCCACAGCGATGGGCTGGGGAGGGAGGGAATGGAAAACACCAGTTGAAGAAGAATTAAAAAGCCTGACATGCCCCAATCCACCCAGAAGATCCTGGTGGGGAGCTTGCATTGGGTTGATCAGCGTTTCATCTGCACTTCAGGGACTTCTTTTAGCTCAACACAGGAGCAGCAAAATATTTTCCTAGAGCCCGAGTGACTTGGAAAGGCCAACCCCACGTTTTGCAGAGCCTCAAATATGCAAGAACCTGTCAGGCACTGAAATAATTTGGGAAGTTTTCGCTGTGAGCTAAGACAGAGACCTGGAGGCTCCTGGTGAAGCTGGTGGGAAGCGCCCGGCTGGAGGACTCTCACTCCCCCTGCTCTGAGAAAAGAGCAGTTTGAGCAAATACAGCATTTGCTCAGGATTTGGCTGTTTTGTTTTTTTTTTTTTTTCCCCTTGGCTTTTGGTCAGCAGCTGGTCAGCCCCTAGTGATCTTGGATTTCCTGCCTGGGAAAGGGGGTGTGAAAGAAACGGGAGAGGATCTGGGTTAGAAACTTGACTCACACCAGTGATCCCAGCTGGGAATTGCTCCCCTTTGTCCCCTGCCTGGGATATGTCCCAGAGGGAAGCACTGGATGGGTTTGGGGACAAGCAGAAGGGGTTAGGGGGGAAGCTGTGGTGGTGGAGAGGCACCATGTGCCCCTGTGCTGCCTCAAAACCAGGGCTGCACTGGCCACAGGTCACAGGGTGGGACAAGAGCAGCTCTGTGTCCATAGAGTCATAGAATCCTGGAATGGTTTGGGTGGGAAGGGACCTTTCAGGGTCACCCAGTCCAACCCCCTGCCCTGAGCAGGGACATCTGCAGCTAGAGCAGGTTGCTCAGAGCCCCGGCCAACCTCACCTGGGATGGTTCCAGGGATGGGGCAGTGACCACCTCTCTGGGCAGCCTGGGCCAGGGGCTTACCACCCCCAGCAGCCAAAATTCCTCCCTTCTCTCTAGTCTAAATTTCCCTCGTTTAGTTTAAGGTCATCACCCCTTGTCCTGTCCCAACAGGCCCTGCTAAAAGCTCTGTGCCCACATTTCTTCAAGGCCCCCTTTAAGTATTGCAAGGCCACCAGCAGGTCTCTCCAGCTGGAGCCTTCTCCTCTGTAGGCTTCCCAAGCCCAACTCTCTCCTGCTGGCCTCCCAGCAGAGGGGTTCCAGTCCTCAGATCATTTTTGTGGCCCTTCTCTGGACCCACTCCAACAGGTCCATGTCCTTCTTGGAAAGGACAAAAAAAAAATAGCAGAACACAGGAAATTCCATCTGAACAGGAGGAAAAACTTCTTTCCTGTGAGGGTGTCAGAGCCTGGAGCAGCTGCCCAGGGAGGCTGTGGAGTCTCCTGCTCTGGAGAGATCCCAAACCCACCTGGACACCATCCCGGTCCCCCTGCTGTGGGTGAGCTGCTGGAGCAGGGGGGTTGGATGAGATGATCTCCAGAGGTCCCTTCCAACCCCCACCATGCTGGGGTTCTGGGATTCTTATGCTGAGGACTCCAGAGCTGGACCACATCTGATTCACATCATCCCACAGCTGAAAATCATGTGGCAGGCACTTCAAATGACACAGCCTTGTAGCTGAGAGGGGATCCCCTTGAGCTCGATGGCAAAGCCACCCCACCACAGGGTCCGGGTGACACCCGGGGGTGGCTGGGTTATCTCCTGAACAATTTTTTTTCCCTTTCCCATAAAAGGAGGAGTGGCTGAGAACATTTCAGAGGCCAGCAGGGCAATGACGGGGAGGAAGGGAGGGAGAGGGCTGTTAAATCTTCAAAAGCACTGAAGTGCTGGGACGTGGAAGAGACCCTCAGAGTGAGGAACGTTGCTGGTTGCAATAAAAAAGAAAAAGAAAATAATGTCAATGACGGATAAGCAGGTCAACCATCCCAGCCCTGCAGCTGCAGCATGCAGCAGAGACAAACAGCACCAAGGAACAAGGGACAGGACAAGAGGAAACAGCCTCAAATTGTACCAGGGGAGGTTGAGGTTGGCCCTGAGGAACAATTTCTTGCCCTTGAGGGTTGTCCAGGGCTGTGCCAGGCTGCCCAGGGCAGTGGTGGAGTCCCCACCCCTGGAGGGGTTTCCAAGCCGTGGAGATGTGGTGTGAGGGACACGGGGCAGTGGGGACCTGGCAGTGCTGGGGAAGGGTTGGACTTGATGATCCTCAAGGTCTTTTCCAACAAAAATGATTCTGTGATTCCAAGGGTTAACTTGCCCCTGGGCACAGTGCCACGTCCAGCCCCAGCTGCTCCCCTGGCATCTGCAGCCAAACCCTACCTTAGATGTCCCCATGGCCTGGGAATGAGCACATCTGGAACTGACATCTCCAAAACTGTCCTTGAAGCCCTCTGCAACTAAGCCAATCCCCACCCCTTAACGATGCTGTTAATTAATCCAGAGTTCAAAAATAGCCCTGCAGGATTTCCTGGCTCCCTTCCCTCCCCTCCAACTGCACCACAAGCTACGGGGAAGAAGCTCCTAAAGCAGAAATAAGGGCAGATGACCCACAGAGCCCATGGACCTCATCATCTGCCCACATCCAGCCGTGGAACAGGCCGAAATCTGATGTGTTCTAACTCCACCTAGAGGGAAAAGGGATGGTTGGGCAGGACAGACCACAGGCAGCCCCAGCACTGCCAAAGCACATTCCCCAACCCCAGTTTGTCATGGTCCTTCTCCCAGTGCTCCAACACACCCAGTGCTCAAATAACCCCCCAAATCTGAGAGCTGGTTCTCCACAACCTCGTGCTCTGGCTTGCTTTCATTTCTCTCTTTTTCAGTTACCTTTAGACATGGTGCTGAGGGACATGGTTTAGTGGTGACCTGGCAGTGCTGGGTTAATTGTTGGACTTCATGATCTGGTTTTTCCCAACCTATACAATCCTCTGATGTTATGATTCTAACAGCAGCTCTAACTGCAGTTTGGTCAGCGATAACAAGAATTGGGAAGTGCCTCCTGTCTCATCCTGACCCTCAGCCCATCTCCAGCCAGGACTGAGCCCATCAGAGCTGTGGGTAGCTTGGACACAGTCTCCCCATCATGCACAATGGGAAAGGGGTTTCTTTCAGAGGGAAATTTGGGACTCCTCTTCCTGCTCGTGACTGCATCTGGCTCAACCTCAGCACTAAAGGATCAGGGATGGAGGATGCAAACACATGAGGGAGGGAGGGAGTGAAGCCACTGGCACAAATTGTGATAGCTTTTCCAGAACTCACCAGCTGTCACCAGGTCCAGCTGGTGTCCAGGAGGACCATCACCTCATGCTGGGGAGGTGGGAGCACCACACAGGAGCAGCCCCTCCTGGCACAGTCCATGCAGAGACCTTAGCAAACTACTGAAGCTCTCATGGCCTTGCTGATCCTCTCCAGGCACGAGCAGGTGGCCACCAGTCACCACCATGTAATGCTGAAAAACCTCCCATGCTTTCTCCTCCTTTCTATTCCCTTGCTGCCCAGCTGCTCAGGCTCTTTCAGGCCCCCTTGGTCACCCACTTCTGCTCACACCGTGCCAGCTCTGGGCACAGGAATCAGCCACTGGTTTGGTTTTTTTTCCTCTCCTCTGTAACCTTGGAAATTGGAGACCAAGGGCACACCAGCTTCAGCTTCTGTTTAACAACCACCTCTTATCACTGCTCACATAGCACAGCCCAGGCAGAAGATAAAGTATTTCCACCACGATGGATAAAGAGCCATGGCAATGTTGTCCTCTGCGGGCTCAGCTGCCCAAATTTGGGCTGTGCTTCTTTCCAGGCCCCACATTCTGTTCCACAGGGTCAGGCATGGCTGGATGGAGCCTCCCCTTGCTCCCAGCCCAGCCGGTTGTGAACCAGTTACTTCCAAACTGCTGCACACTTTGTCCCACTTGCTGAGGGGACGTGCCAAGGTTTTTCTGCCAGGCCTTCATCCAGAGCAGCCCCAGAGCTGCCGTGCTGGGACTCACGTACAGCCAGGGGGGAGAGAGGTCCCTTCTGCCCACAGCTCCTCTCCAAAGCCTTTCCTGTTGCTCAGTCGAGTCTTCAGGTTGCAGATGACCCGGTGGCGTGGGATGGATGCTCACCCGTGCCCAAAGCCCAGCTCACCACCCCATGGCTGCAGAGAGACCAGTTTGGTCCCATAAATGTATCCATGGAAGGGGAGGATGAGAGATGAGGGCTGTATTTGAACAAGCTTCAACCACAAATTTAGTTGAGTTCCTAGAAGTATAACCTTTGGGAAATACAGGAAGGTCCTTCCTGAACTGGCCCACTGGTGGGACCTTGGGTGAGACAGTGTGTTTGCAGAGACAGCCACTAGCCAAAGGCCACCTTGGCATCACCAACTGGTATTTGGTGGGATGGAAAAAGCACCCTCATAC
>NW_008602032.1:0-60984 GCF_000691845.1 Merops nubicus
ACCACCGACCTACAACACAGTGGTGACCCTGGGGTTGAAGTGCTCCTCCCAGCAGCCTGCCCAGCATACCAGGTCTCCACCCTCCTGTGGAAACCCTGTGCAGCCAAAGCAATGTAGTCGTCATCAAGAGGTAGGTCCAGCAAGGGAAGACTCTGACTTTGCCCAGGTACTGGATGAAAAGCCTGCAGGGACTGGTCTCCAGTAGGATTTTTCTGTACTACACTGCATATTAAGTCAGTAAATACCTTTCTGGCAGCTGAGACAAAACCTGTGACTTCCTACAGTAGTCATTCACTTCCATCTGGCCTTCAGAGGGACTGGCTCTACTACAGTCAATACTGAGAATGTGTTGTGCACAACTTCATACAGCCCGAGAGGAGAGCAGAGCCACTCCCCCAGGCAATGGCCTGACTGCACCTGACCACAGAGAGGTGGCAGAGAGGTGATTAAAACCAGTCACATATGAGTTGTGGTGAACTATGTCCAGCCTTCCAGCAGTTATAGTAGAAGATCCCAATAAAAGCCCCGTCAGTCAAGCTTTGATAATGATTAAAAGTTATTTCACCTTCCTGTCTCATTAAAATGAAATGATCTTCAAATTTGGGAAACGCCTTTATGCTGATGTGTCACATATTTGTAATTCCACTCTATCCCTACTTTTGTACCTTTTATTTGCCAGTGTTTTATTTGAATGACTTTATTTTTCTTTTATTTTACTCCTTCCAGTTGCAGCTCTTGGGTCACTGCAGCTCTTGGGAATATCCACTGCAGCACAAAGTGTCTCCGTTGTGCTTCACCCTTCTCTGTGGCTTTGTCAGAGCCCAAAACCCCAGCAAATACTAATGACAGTTTCCATAGCTCTGCAGGAACACTGGCAAACCACAATCACCTCACCGAGGTGATGATTATCAAAGCTAATGCACTCCTGGGATCCCTTCTGAATGAGTCCAACGCTTGCTTCCAACACAACGTGGATGGATGGTGGGGATGAGGACTGAGCAGCCCTGGCCCTGCCTTTACCACTCCTAGGCACGCTGTGCCTCTGGTTGGCACCCCACCCTACAGAAAATCTTTCTTTGAGGGCTTGCAACACAACCCTCTCCTCCTTTGGGGTGCTCTGACAGGAGAGTAGTCACGACTCGGAAAGGAGAGGAGCTCCAAGGGGACAAGCTCAGGTTGGTGTGGCCATCCACCATCTCATACCAACCTGCCTGGCTCTCGTGGGCTGACTGAAACACCAATGCCCATTCCTCCTCTCTATAGCCACAGAGCATTTGTTTTGGTGGGATATTGATGTAGCTCGCTGTGGTCAGGGCAGAGGAAAACTTTGGAGACAACCCTGCTTGGGTCCCAAGGCTTCTGGTAGAGAAGACTGAGTCCTGAAGAGTAAACAATGAACAAGCAACCCCCAAATCCCACCACAACAAGTTAAAAAACCAAAAGAAACAATAGTTATGAAGTGAAAAAAACTTTGAGAAAAAGATCAGCTAATGGAAAGCAGGAAAAAGAGACTCAAAGATCTACATTACAACTTCCACTCTTTCTGTCACTAATGGAAAACTGTCAGTTTTTCATCCTCTCTGTAATGCCCTCTGCAGACTTTGCCTGCACACATCCTCTCCCTGCAGTTTAAATGCTACAGGAGAGTTAAAAAAACCACTTAAATTACACTGGTGTAACTCCTCCATATAATAACATTTTCATTTCCAAGTAAAATTGGCCTTTTCAGGTAATTTTCAACAATTCCTCAAATCACACTAGAACAGGCCCCTCTTATACTGGAATAAAATACACATCTGAGAAATTATACTATTAGCAGTTGAGTTTAAAACCTATCTTCAATCAGTATAATTTTCCCAAATCCTGACGAAGTGAACGTGCAGCACTTAAGGTAAGTGATGCACCTAATACTCAAGGGCATGTAATGCTGTTCCATTTGTATTTACAGGCTGTAAATACAGAGAATTATTGAAAGATGAGAATGTAGACTTGAAATAATAAGGTGAAACAAAGAAATGGAAAAATTTAGGCCAAATACCAGGCAAAGAAAAATTTGGTGGAAAAGACTCCAGAAGATCCAAGTGGAAGGCCAAGTTCTTAGAGTATCTTTAGCCATAAACTTCAGGGAAAAGAAAAAAAAAATAATAAGAAAAAAAAAACCCTTAGCAGAAAACATGTACTGGCAAGAAGATGACCTGGATGAGCTCATGCACTTTCCATCTCTATCATCTCTGATTCTGTAATTCCACAGAAGTGTTTAGCAGAGGGCTGGCAAACTTGTGCAGCAGCTTTGCCTGCCTGGTTCTCGTGTGCTCAGCGGAGAGCTTGATCCAAGGAGGTCCCTGGAGCTGGGCGAGCTCCTCCAGGCCACTCCTGCTCCAAGTGAGGTTGCCAGTAGCCAGGGATCTGAATGGCAGGTCTGAATGGCTAATTACAGCCTTGGGGGTGAGCTCGCCCAACAAGGCAAAACAGAATTTAAGTAATTAAAGAGACAATCATCATCTTTCTTGCAAAACGCCCGGGGATCAGTTTTTGACAGTGGATTGGACAGCACAGAGTTCAGCTTGGTCAACATCCATGTGTGAGAATGGCTTCACTCACACAGACCAGGAAGCCTTGGTGTGGTTGCATCAATCCTGCTGGACATTTTTAACTGTTTTTAACTATTTACTCCTGATTTGTGTGCTGAGAAAACCCTCCTGTGGGGTAAACCACCAGGTTGTGGTTCAGATCGTGTGCTTTGTTTGCTGCTTGCAAGTTATTAGGTAAACGTGCAGAAGAACACGTGGCACGAGGACACTTTCAGTGTTTAAAGCATGTGTATGAGAAAAATGGATAAGGGCAGGAAGCTATTTAAAAATCAGGAAGATCAAGAGAAAAATGCAGAAGAAGAGAAAAAGCCTCCAAAGTAGAGGAGAAAAAAGAGGCCCACAGAAAAATCATCCTTCCCCAAACGAAGGTCTGTGCTGTGTCTGAACCACTGATGTACTGAGATCTCCTCTGCAGAGCTGGGCTTGGGGCAGTTTGGCCATTTTTTTCTTGCCCAAGAGAAATTCTACCCCAACTCTGATTAATTCTAGTTCTGCGTGTGATTTGTTGGATTATAGATAAAGGTAAATTCTGTGAAAAGCATCAACAGAGGAACGATTTGTGATGCTGCTCCAAAAAATGCCAAATCAGTAAACGCCGTGAGCCTATCAGGCTCTGTAAGTATTATTTCTATATTATTTATTTGCGTTGATCAAGAAGTTCCAACTTGCACCAGGGGAGGTTGAGGCTGGTCATTAGGAAAAAATTCTTCCCCAAAAGGCTTGTGGAGGCCTGTGCCAGGCTGCCCAGGGCAGTGGTGGAGTCCCCACCCCTGGAGGGGTTTCAAGCCATGGAGATGTGGTGCTGAGGGACACGGGGCAGTGGGGACCTGGCAGTGCTGGGGGAATGGTTGGACTCTGTGAACTTAAAAGGTCTCTTCCAACTACAACAATTCCATATCAGAATCTCTAGTAAGGGATGGTCTCTTCTTTGCCACTCTACAATGTTATTAACTGTGCTCTTAAGTGTTTTGGCTCTGACAAGAAAATGGAAATACAAAAGGAGCACACTTACTACTCTATGTACACAGATGCTTCAGTTAGATGCAGAAAACAGGGAAGACTAGAAATCAACAGACTGCTTGGTTTGGAGAAGAAGGTTAAGTCAGCTCTTGCTTGAGCTTCACCATGATTAAGAGACAGGGGAGTCACAGTTTCCTGAACAGGATGCACTGAACTTCATGCAGGCATCACAAACGGGCACAAACTGGAACCCAGGAGGTTCCACCTGCACCTAAGGAAAACCTTCTCTGGTGTGAGGGTGCCAGAGCCTGGAGCAGCTGCCCAGAGAGGCTGTGGAGCCTCCTTCTCTGGAGAGATTCCAGAACTGCCTGGATGCCATCCTGGGCAACCTGCTCTAGGTGAACCCACTTCAGCAGAGAGCTGGAGAAGGCAATCTCCAGAATTCCCTTCCAACCCCCACCACGCTGGGATCCTGGGATCCCTGAAAGGGCCACCTGCTCCTCAGCTTCTGGCCACGAGCTGCTGCTGCCTCCCGACCAGCACGAGCAGTCATGCAACTGTGCAATGAGTTGGATAAATTCTCATCTTCCCAGAAGAAAACTCTAGTTTTTACCAGACCAGCAAATTGTGTTGGCTCACCCAAAGGCCACATGGCCACCAGCAATGACCACAGAAGAAGCTAACCTTGAAACTGCACGTGAAGCCTGCAGAGCAGTTCCATTCATCAGGTCCACTCTGGTCACACTAAACCAACATCAGTTGCAACACAACAGGTAGCACAGTAATCCCAACCACGCCCACAGCAGGTAATCCTGTCACCTTCAACCAGCAGCCCAACTGCAGCAGCTCACCTGGGAAGCTGATGGCAGCTCCTGCAAGGTCCTTGAACCAGGAGGCTCCAAGCAGAGCTTGGGCAGAGGCTGCTTCCTGCCCTCCCACTGGAGCTGGGCCAGCTCAGAGAGGAATTCAGGATTCACAAAGCCATGAAGAGAAAGCACTGGAGGGCAAGTATGACTCTATGAGAAAGAGACTCCCAGGAGAAGGGGCAGAGCCCTGTATTCTGGTCCCTTCTCCAAGAATTGCTCATGCCTACTGTGCTGAAGATTAGATAAAACGTACACACAGCTCCTTTTATACTGAAGTTTGAAGAGTACATCCTATGAGCTACGTAAACAGACTTAAGAGCCAGTGAGAGCTCTGCCCTGACAGGAGAACAGCAAATACCTACCTGTATTCTTGGAAATCTTTTTTTATTTTTGGTGGATAAAGAAGTAAATCAAAGAGCAAAGCTGAGATCTTCACAGTTATGACTCACTTCTGCCAACCTCATGTTTTGGCAATAAACTCTCAAAAGGAGCCTCTAATAACAGCTCGGATGGGGAATTTCAGTAGCTGCTTAGGTCCTTGAAGTTACCATTCAGTTGCCCAAACGTTGATTAGAAGTTAAACTCCTGCTAGATTCCATCTGCTGCACCAGTGAACCCCCAAATCCAGAGCACAGCATGGGAATCCTTCAGAGGTCAGGAGCAATCTCATCAGGACACTGCAGCCATCTAGGACACCAAGGGATGTGCTGGTTTTGCAGAAGACACCACACCACACACGTGTGCTCTCCTTTCACCCTGGGTTAGTGTCTTCCTCAAATGCAGTTGATGAATTGTGTTTAGAAAGGTACTACTTATAATAAAGGAGTTTTTTTTTATGTGTGGGGGTTTTTTTTTGTATTTTTGTATTTTATTTTTTTTTTTTACAAAGTAAGTCCTTCACTAACTAATGCCACAAGCAGTTTCCTCCTTCAGAGAGCACTGCTAAACCTGCCTCCACGTGCTGCCTATTTTTCCTCAAGATAATCACAAACCCCATGGGAAAACATCATCTCTACACCATGTATTTTAGATTCTTATCCTATGAGGTGACTTTTTAAAAACTGCAAGGAAACAGCAATATTACATGTTAAAAATAAAGCTGTCAGGTTTCAAGCTATGATTTTTTCCCCCTTATTTTGGGTGTGAACACCCCTGTGCACTGCAGTAGTGGTAAGAGCCTGCTCCCCAGAACAGGTCGTTTCCCTGTCCTACAGGTGGGTCCCTAACAACCAACTGAAGGCCTGAGATGACTTCTCCTCAAGCAAAGCCTACCTCTAATTTCTTAATAAAAGAAACTGCTCCAGTGTGAGCCTGGGGAAATTTGATCCACTGTTCAATACAGGTTTAACAGTTAACAGTTTAGGGGCTATAAAAATTCGCAACTTCCTTTCTTTTTATCTGTGATGATAAGAAAACAATGATTTTTTTTATCTTGTTGCCCTTTTTTTTATTTTTTTTTAAAGTCCCTCCTGAGAACATTTTGATAAGCTTACAGTTAAATGATTTTCAGAAGAGATGCCATTAATTCACAAAAATACTTGGCAAACCCCTAACTTTGACTATTTAATTCACGTAACGTTCTCCTTTATTTGTTTAATTCAAGTAAAATATTTTCCTCCTCCCTTTTCTTTTCATAGGCTTTTCACACCCACATAACAACCAAGTGACTCTTCCCTGACCCTGCCTCCCACGCCTTTTGGTACAACTGCTTGTTGGAAAGTCACCCCGTGCCTCAGCTCTTCTCCCCAGATCCAACAGAAGCCACTTAAGGAAAGGAAATCCAGCACAATGCTAAACCTGCCTTTTTTTTTTTTTCCCCAACTCCTGAGTTTATTTGCAGTTCTGTAGGAACAGCAGTTTTTCCAAACTGCTGTTTTGGGAAAAAAAAAAGGGGGGAACAGTAACTGCTTGCTACCTAAATACACTACTAATATCCCATCACTCAGACCTGCTGGCTCGAGTGGGTTTGGGAAGGCAAAGCATCCCAGCGACACCCACTGGGACAGCAGTGGTGGATTCCTCCCTTCCTGGTGGATGTTATGCCACAGCACCAGCAATTCCTGCAGCTGGTGTCTGTGGAGACCCATCACAGAGCATGATAATTAATAATCACTGCTCTGCTTTCCTCACTTTCTCATCATCTCTGCATTCAAAACAATGTTCTGGAAATCCAAGAACTATGTTATCAGCATCCTTGCTGAACAGCAAAAATAGTGATAAAGCTGATCACTCACTGAAGGAAAGTTAAATAACACTATCCTTGTTTTACTGACAATTAAGAATAAAAAATAACTTTGCCCAAGAAGCCTGCCCCTCCAAAAAACCCCTCCCCAAACCAGCAGCAGTGCTGACAGCAGGTTCAGGGAGCACGACTTCCAGACCTAGCTCTGGCCGCCAACGTGATTCCTCCTAGCCAGTAACATGCCAATGATTTGGGTTTTCTGAGAAACCACTAATGATAGCTTTTTTTCTGGAGATTTGCAGAGCAACTTAAAAATAACATTGCTTCTATTCTAGGCACGCTTTAGGAAAAGCATCCTTAGATCCATTCCAGGGATGGACATCTGATTTTCATGGGAAATCAAGAGGACTGAAGCCTCATTCATTCAGTGACGGGTAAGAGAAAAATGACAGCGTGGTCCTGCCTCTGGGCTGACACAATCCCAAACTGGAGGGCTGGCCCATCCCCTCTGCTGAGTACTAACGTTAGCAGAGCTCTGTAGGTTAAAGGTGAGAGGCAAGAGCAATTTCCAACTGTTTTTGTTCATCTGATGGAGAAAGCTTTCCCCTTGATTTACAGACTCCTAACCTGCAGCAGGCCAGCTAGAGTCTGCTCTAAGAGCTGCTCCAGCGAGAAAACAAATACACCTGGCTCCCTTCAAAAGGCTGTTAAAGAGCTTTCTTTCCATCACATTTAGCAAGATACCATCTTAGCACTGAAAATGAGAAGTACATAAACTTACCAGCACACTATCGGGAGAAGCATCAGAAATAAAAGTTTAGGTGCTATTCAGCAGTCAGCACCTCAGCTCCTTCCTGGCACAGAACAAATCCTACGTGCAGCAGGTACCAGACCCGTCTCTCCTCTGCCTCTCACACCCGCACGCTCGCAGACGTCTTCTGAATCTGCCACCAACAAAAGAAACCACAGTAAGACTGCTTCCTAACTGAGTCAGTAGGTCAACAATCCCTCCAGTTTAGGAGCCAGACCAATTCCCTGAAGCACCCCGGGTTTTTTTTTTCTGCTGGAGAAGCCAATCGCCTCCTGCCAGTGGCAGCGCATCCGCTTCCAGACCAGAACCCAAGTGCTCCAAACCACCACCTTGCCCTGGCGCAGACATCCGTCCTGACCCAGCTCCATTTTGTCTCTCACGTCTGGGAGAAACCACCAGAAAATACTCACAATCGAGAGGCAGTCGGGGGACTGCTCCTTGTGCACCTTGCAGGCTGCTGCCGGCGCTCAGCCCACGTTCTCCTCTGCCATCCCCGAGCCGGGGTGGCCTGAAGGAGAGCACTCCACCTAACACCCCATCTGCCAGCACGGAATATCCTGCGTGTGCATTTCAGGCAGAGGGCTGGAACAAAGGGAGAGCTCTGAAGCTGCTATCCCTCTTCCCGATCCATGACTCAAAACGTCTGCTTGAGAACCGGTTTCGTAATAACCCTTTAGTACCACCTACTCACATCACAGAGCCACGCTCGCAGCAAATGCACAGGAAATCACCAGCCAGTGCCAGTGCAGCTACTATTCCAAGAACTAGCTCTTTAGGTTATTCCTTCATCATTTGGAAACTCAGATGCTTTTACTTTCCCTATCACACAGGATCTATTTTTTTTTTTTCAAGGGCTTTTAACGATGATCCTGTAAAATACTTTGTTGATAAGTCACCAACTGACAAGTTGCCCACTGTAAAAAAAAAAAAAAAATTATAAAAAAAGGCATTTCACAATACTCATTCCAGAAAATACAGTAACTCCTTTCTGGAAATAACTCACTGGCCAAGATTCAAAAGGGCAAAATTAATTTCCAGAGACAGTTTGCATCCTGCGGGGCGCACCGAGCCGGTGCCGTCAGCCACGTGCCTCTGTGACCACCAAGAGCAGACCCCTGACTCACCCCACCGCAGGATGAGTGGCTGAGGAACCATTTCCTCCCCTTCCACGCTCCCCCAGGGTGCTCTGTGCCATCGGCACGTCCTGAGCCTAATCCCCACTCTGATGGAAATTCCACAAGTCCTCTCTCTCTTGCAAGGCTGCGGCCACCAGCTGGCTCCAGCCTCGAGTCACCTGTCAGCAGGGCCAGAGGAAATTGCTCAGCAGCAGGCACGTGGAAACCACCCCGAGCGGCCGCCTCCCCCCGTGCCCCTGACTGGAACACGGAGCCAAAAGGTGGAATTTGGTTTGAATAAAGCCCGTGAACGCCAGGAGCACAGAGGGGAAGAGTTTGGGCTGGGATTTCAACGCCAGCATCGCCGGAGCTGCCGCGGAAGGGGGGACAGAACCCGAAAAAAGAAGCTGGTGTTTCACAAACGCTAACCCTGCACTGTGCGTGAGGAGAAGAATAATTAAAACAACGGAGAGAGCTGATCTGGGGCTGCTTAGGAAGTTAACTCTTCGAAGGAAGTGATTAAGGAGGAGAACAAAAGCCAAGTGTTATGTTTATCAAACAAGGGAACTTCACACGCGGGAGTTCCTCCTCATGTACACGAGTAAGGAGCAACTGTCCCAGCCCTCCCCGCCAGCAGAGCCTCACACGGGCCTCAAGTCTCATTATTCAGCAGTTATTGCTTCAAAGACAGAAATCCTGTCAGAAATACAAAGCGTGGTTTTGCCAAAATGCCACACGCTGTCAGAAGGACAGCCACGACGTCCTGAGCCTCTTCACAGAATCCCCTCCATCCCACTCCAGTCCAGGATACAGTTCACGAGGATTTTACCTGACGACCCACTGTGGTTTTCATAAATTCAGCAACAATCATTTTGTCTTTCATCACCAGTGCCACAGCTCACAAACTCAACCCTCTGCAACACAACTCCCAACCTCTCCCCCAAACCAGGAGGCCGACGGAAGGCATTTAGCCTACGTGAGGCTTCCCATCTTCAGGAATTCGACTGAAATTAATTAATACTAAAGATTTAATTGTCTAACCTGCTTCTGCATGCAGGAAGAGCCCGACCTGGTGCCACTACAGCGGGGGAGGGAGCCACTTCTTGTTCCTGTTTCGGACCTGACTTTTTTCCCTGCGCAGGAGATGATCTCATTATTCAACGTGTCAGTAGATTGCTCCACTCCTCCTCATGTGTCTCCTTGCATTAACATATTTTAACAATTCAGCTCGTTAGGAAGGAGGGGAGGAACAAAACGGCAGCTTAGCCTTCAGAAACCAATCGCAACGGCGGGAATCCTCCCGTGTTTTGTCCTCTCCCTACCCAAAACTGCACACACAAGTGACAATGCTGGATGTGAAGGGGCCAGAAAGCTCCCAAACCCCAACCCTCACGGGCAGGTGTACCTGCTCCAGACACAAGCTTGATCAGTGAGCTCTCTGAGAGAATAATTTTGGGTCCTGCTTGATTAAGGAGGTAAGAAGCTCCCAAATGACAGTTCCTGAAGGCGCTGATGCTCAGCTGTAGGTGCTGTGGGTGAGAGAGGTGAGTGATCTCATCTATGATCATTGGGCACAGGTGATGAAAGCGAGGGATCAACCACAGAAGGCTGCTACCCATCAGCTTGAAATGGATCTGAAAAACCCTGAAATCCAAATATAACGTGCAGAGCACCTGCATTTGCATACGTGGGATGCCAGCTGAAGTTTCCCAGCCTTTCCATCCAATGCCTTTTGCACAGCAAAGAGCCACCCCATGCCCAGCCCTTTCAGCAGGTAGGGATTTGAGAGACACTCTTGAGTTTTAAGCCTTGCCTCAAATGACTACAACAGGTTTACTCACGGATTAGCTTGAGCAGAGTGCCCTCAGCACACATTAAAGCCACTAGTTCTGGGGGAACGTTTCTTCAGCAAGTTTTGTGTAGAGCAGCAGTGCCTATATATAAACCTGTTTACGACTGCTTCTAAAGAAGAGCCCTTTCTGAAGCAGCTCCTTTATTGTGATCCAATGTGCTGGATTTGTTCCCAGTCCAGGCTTATATAAGGCCTTCAAGGAAGTAGAAACTTAACTTTGTACAAAACCAAACCCGTTGGGTGGTGGGTGCAAGGGAGTTAGCCTGTTACACATTAAGTTTTACTAATAAAAGACCTGCGTCGCAATCAAAGTCAAACGCTGCATCCTGCTAGTACAAACAAGCCAATATTTCCTGCCATAAAATCTACTCAGCCACAGGAAAATGACAGGTAAAAAAAGCTTTTGTTTTGGTTTTTTTTTTTGGGGGGTATAAAAACACCATGCTCCTTAGAAGAAGAAACGTGTAGTAGTGGGATGGTTTGTGTTCATTGCTTGCCCAAGTCTTACTGAACTTGGGTTAAAAAAATAACTAAATAAAATTCAAAGGACAACCATTTTCCAACGCCTGATGAAAAAATAACCCAAAATTGAGAAGCTTTCCAAGGATGCTGTTGGTGGTTTTGCTCTTCTGAACAAATTTACAGTAGGTATGTCCACTTTGTCCACTAACGCCATGTTCCAAGCTGTGGTGTGAACATCTCCATCCAGAGGTAGCTCAGCCAGGTGGGTCTGCAGGGATGGCTCCCTCCAGAAACCCTTGTGAGGATGCAGCACAGACGAGCCCAGCCCAGGTTGGGCTCCCACAGCCTCACACAGGCCTCTGACAACTTTCCACCAAGATCTGCGCTTCCCAGGACCACCAGACACCATCAAGCCACATCAAACTTGAATTCAGGTCTTTGGGACCAATAGCTGGTTATGTAACTAGGTCACAAAACCCCAGCATGGTGGGGGTTGGATGGGACCTGTGGAGATCATCCTGTCCAACCCCCCTCCTCCAGCAGGTCACCCACAGCAGGATGCCCAGGATCACATCCAGATGGGTTTGGGATCTCTCCAGAGCAGGAGACTCCACAGCCTCTCTGGGCAGCTGCTCCAGGCTCGGCCACCCTCACAGCCAAGTTTTTTCCTCCTGTTCAGATGGAACCTCCTGGGTTCCAGTTTGTGCCTGTTGCCCCTTGTCCTGTCACCAGACACCACCGAGAAGAGCCTGGCCCCATCCTCTTGACTCACACCCTTTCCATACTTATAAATGTTGCCAAGATCCCTTCTGAGGCTTCTCTTCTCCAGGCTAAACAGGACCAGGGCTCCCTAATGACCATCGTAGCCTCCAGTGGACTCTCTCCAGTAGTCCCCTGTCTCTCTTGAACTGGGGGGCCCAGAACTGGGCATAATACTCCCAAGGTGGCCTTACTCAGGCAGAGCCTCCCTCGACCCGGTGGCCACACTCTTCTGAATGCACCACAGGAGACCACTGGTCTTCTTGGCTCTTGTACTCTGAGTAGAACATCAAGCTGGTAATACTGCAGCATCAGGTGCTTCAGATGGAAAAAAAACCCCACCACACATCAAAAAAAACCAAACCAACAAACCACTCCTAAAAAAAAAAAAAATGAACAAAAAAACCCCACTAAACAGAAATGAAAGGTTGTGAGTAATGTCTTATGGTGGTCTTCATGATGCACAGAGGGAACCTGTGGTCAAAGCACCTTGTGGTGCTGCTGCAGGGAACCTGCCTGAGCCAAGAACACCCACGTCTCACGTGGGCTGGGAGGACAGCAGGGGTGCAGTCAGTGTACACACCAGTGGGACAGAAACACCCACTCAGCCTCATGTAGGTGTCTACAGCCGAATAAATGCCTCAAGTCTCCACCAGCACGGCCCCGAGGCTCAGGACAAAGCACCACACTGAAGTTTTCTTTGGAAAATAAGGTCATAAATGGTGCTCCCCCTCCTGTGTCCTATTGCCAGGTCTCTTACCTGGAAGTGGGAGACTTACTGTGCTCTCCCCTCCCATGCCCACAGCCTAGCTGCGTGCTGTCATTTCGGTACTACGCGTTTATGAGCTGAGTAGTGCCCTCTCACCCCTCCTCCTGAATCATGCTGCTGCTCACAAAGACACAAAAGATCCAGCGTGAGGGAATATGCAAGAGCAGCTTGACCCTTCCCCTGCAGAGAAAAGGACTTCTCTGGGCATTTCAAAGTCTAGGTTTCGATTTCTCCTCTTAATCCTTTTTCAGCATTTTAGCTGAGCTGTATAAGCAGACCTCAAGCCAGGAGAGCTACACTTCTAGCATTTAATACTGCCTCACTTCTTTTACTTCCCACTTGGCTTGCTGGCAACTCTTAGATGCTTAACTCTTCTTATTTCTTCTACAGGCACCTTCTGTATTATTTTAACTGTGCAATTCCAGGGTGGTTTAGACCCTGTCTCACAGGCTCACACCCAAGCAGCACGCCCAAAGGAGGCTGGGAGCAGTAGGAGCCACCAGGAATGGCTGAACTGTGACCCTGGCACGGAAAGGAGGACTCGAGGGGCACACGAGGCAGCACAGAACCTCTCTCCTGACTTACTCTGGTAGCTACAACAGATGGATCACATAATGCAAACCAAACAGCGAGCAAGTTTCTTGGTAATAAGAGAAAAGGACGCGATGACCTCTAGGTAAAAATCCTGGGAACAGCAAGCACACATAAACATCGACGTGAGCAACGGCAGTGCTGTGCCAGAGCCTGAACTGAAGATAAGGGCAAAGACAAACACCCCAGAGAGGTTTAATTCCCACTGCAACCCGCTGTACACACCCCCCAAACTCTGTCACGCCCCTCATGCCTCCTAACCCTCCTCATCCTAAGGCCTACTCGTATCTTGGTGATGAATGTGGGCTTTTAGAAACATTTTCCAGCCTTCTGCACTCCTGGTGCAGCCTGGAAGAACTTCAGGGTAGGAGTTGGGGTGGAACATGTCCTGCTGCTGATCTCCAAGCACAAGGCAGCCCATGACAGGGCTCTGTTGATGAACCGTTGCATGGCTACAGACAAGCAGGTTGTTACCTCCCTCGAGCAAGGGTGTCTTAACCTCACCATTTATTGTGTTTGCAAAACTGATTCAGCTCCTCCAAGGAGCGGCAGCACCAGCACGAGCGCAGACTGCTGGGTATGAAGGTGCAGACTTCTGAAGTTTAGCATAAACAGGCTAAAAACTTCCCTCTTCCTGCTTCTGATTAACACACACTTGAAGAGCTCAGTTGCCCAGCACTCAGAAAACCTGATGAGGCAAGTAGGGGGCATGAATACTCATTTTCTGCCCCAAACACAGAAACATTTCAGAAATCACAAGTACCAGGAGGAAGGTGGATTTTACAGGGGGTGAATTTCCTTTATTTTGAGTTCTCTCACTTTATGCCACTAGATGGCACGTCTGAAACTCTTGGCACCTTGGTGGAATCCCAGGGAAGCTTTTGCTCTGCATCACATGGTGCTTATCCAGCCAGCCTCGCTGGGATGGAAAAGTACAGGTAAAAGGGTATCTTGTGAGCCAAAGAACAGAGCTACGTGGACAACAGCAGGTGAAAAACTGCCCGTGCTGCAAGGCAGCCCAAGTCAGAGAGCTGAGAGCAGGACTGCTGCAGAGCTTGAAGCTCCTGAGCTTCTCACTCTGGCTTTGGTGTGGCCTTTGTACATCCCTTCACGTCTTGGGAGAGCATCTGGATGTTGGAGAGGGAGCTGAGACAAGAGGAAAATGGGAAGGGAGGGTGAGAGTGGAACCTCTGGAGGCACAACCTCGCTTTTCATGCGATTCTCAATGGGCATAAAAACCATCTGCAACCTCTCCAACCCATCCCTGCCACGAGCTGATGGAAGGGAGAGCACTCAGGGCACGACCACACTATGGGGGAGGATTCAGTCAAGCCCCAGCATCGCGTTCTGCCGTTGCAGGATGGAGCTTTGCCAGAAGGGTCAAGCACTTCAAGTCCCACAGCCCAAGCTCTCCAGAGCAGATCAGCAACCACGCAGCAGCCCACGACCCACTGACTCAGCTTCACGGGCACGTCCCCTCTTGCACTGGACACGTTCTGGAGTGTACCCAGCCGTGCCCCCGTGTGCTGGCCTTGGCAGGGGTGCCAGCGTTTGGCAGCACCGTTTCCTTTAGGCTCCTTGCTTGTTCTTGCTGCCAGTTCCTTAATTTAACTCGACCCACTTTCAAAGTGCATCAGCACAAGCAGGTATCTGCCCCAACCAACACTCCCACAGCAGAGTACTTGTCACGGCACCGGCCCCGCATTCCCCGTGTGGGCAGTTTCCACAGGCGAGGATTAGCAACCTCCTGTGAGCTCCTCAGCACCTGGCTCAGGCCCTGGAACCACCACCCCTGTCAATGGAAAAATAACTGTCAGTTTGGACTGGGAAAGAGAAGAAGTTTGGGTGATAGGCCTCCAAGGGCAACGGCGAAGAGTGCTTCTTGGCCAGGTGGAAGAAGAAATACTGTCTCTCTCCTTCCAAGAAAGGAGCTTAGGCCCAGCACCTTGGCCAAAAAAATCCCATTGTTTTCCTTCCCTTATGCAGGATTCAGCTCTGCTAAGATGCCCTGAACTAACTGTCAGAGACACGAAGTGCCCTCACCATCACCAGCTTCCTGAAGGACCAAAGTGCAGCACAGGGAAGCTTCAGCAGCACCATCCATCCTGGAGTGCTCCTTGGGAATTTTGGTATTTCCTGATCCATCAGTCTGGCACTATTTGTGCATTTACATATCCATGGTTACACAGCATCAGCCTGCTGGGCAAACATTCCTTGGAGAGCACTGGTGTACATTTTGGTGCTGATGTCTACAGATTCTGCCAACAAAGACTCTGTAGATGTCAACACACTGCAGTAGTATTCTGCAGAAGTATTTCAGCCAGGTCTCTGCTTTCAGTGCACAAACAACTCAACAGAAACTAATTTCAAATATCATGATGCAATAACCTCACCTGGATCTTTCCAGTCCCCTTGGGATCCAGACCCACTTTGGATGCAGCTCCTACTGCTGTCTGCTTTTCAGTGAGAACCACCAGTACCCTGACAGACAGGTTCATTTCTCAGAGCAGTCACAAGCTCCACTGCAAAAATGTGGTGGGGGGAAAAAAAAGTGGCAGAGAGCTATTCATTAAAATCCTTGGAATTCTGTTTCAGATGTTTCTCCTAAGGCAATGATACACCGGGTCCCAACTGGAAGCAAGGAGGAGCCTCATCAAGCAGGATTAATCTCACTCCTAGTTAAGTACCTGCAGCAGAGATGCTGGTATCCGAGTTAGTCACAGGGAACCCCTCTGCAGTCAGCACAGAGAAGCTGTCACTTCCCTGACATGATTCATCCGAGTCCAGACAGCTACTTGGGATGTTTTCCCTCACAGAAGGGAAGCTGGGAACTTCGCAGCCCTGTCAGATGAGTAACAGTGAATTCTCAAAATGCTACTTTAAGCTACTGTAAAAAGTGACACAGAAAACGGGAGTTTCTTGATGAAGATGTACGGCGCAGGCTTTTCTCTAACGACTTATTCCAGTGGAGCAGCACAAGTGAGTCTTGCCTCTTACACTTTTCCTTCAAGAACTCTCTTGCTCAAATTTGTGAACTACATTTTACAGCACTGGCCTAGCACACAAGAGGCCGGCCAAGAATTTGGGCCAACGTGGGAAGTGAAAGTAATTGATCCATTTATCACTCTTCAATAATCTGAAAGCAAACAGAGCAACCTAAAGAGCAGAAAGTGGATTTCATGATGAAATCTCCTCCTCCTGTAATAAAAGTGTGTTTACGAGGAAGGAGAAATAATCTTACGGTTAAGGGCAAGGTGTCCAAAGTGCACTGCTAGCCCTGGGGTTTATTTCCCACTTCTGTGAACCACTAAGTCTCCACCTCAGTGCCACACACATGACGTTTACTGCCTCAGATTCACGTTTCTGGAGAGGACACGGTCATGGAAGGAGATCTTTGTGGAGGAAGGCAGAAAGGGGCACTGCTGAAGCTCTTCTAGAGCACGGCGTCAAGGGCTAAGCTCTCCTCACAGGGAAAACTGACAGCAAAGAGGATGGATCCCAAGGACAACTACAAGGAGGTGGCTATTAATGAGTAAAGCTTAAACTCGTGACGGTGCTCTGGCTTCTGCAGCACTGCTTCATTTGATATATCTTATCTGGAAACTCCCTGGCTGGTCAGCCTTGTTCCCAGCATGAGAAGAGCTAGCAGCAAGCGTTTTCTTAAACTCAGAGCCCTTGCTGGTCTCCTCCTCAGCACAAAACCACCTGCTCACAAAAAACTTTCTGAAGAAACCAGAGAGACCAAAGGGATTGCTTCTGTGGAAAAACCATGAACTCTTTAACACCCAAGCACGTGTCCTGGGGCAGTGGCACAGGCCTGGCTGTGCCCACCTACCATCCATCCCAGCTGGACCCCCACCTGCAAGAAGAGGGGATCCTATCATCCACACAGCACTGCTCCCCACGCCAAAACTGACCTCAGAGGCAGCACTGTCACTTTTAACACAGCAGAGTTCTGTCATTTCAGAGCTCTGTGCTGCTGATGCAGAATCAGCCCTCCAAAACGTAATTCATACAGCTTTTAGGTCTCTTTTAATTATTTATCTCCCATCCATGTAAGCAGCCCCACTCCACTCTCAACAACACTTATAACTGAATTACTATATTACAGTAGATTAGCAGCTTCTGCTGCAAAACCAGCCCTACACAACTGGCTGCCAGGGAAAGTCAACATCCTCGGTCAAAGAGCATCTAACAATTAATATACTTCATTTAGTTGCCACTGATGATGTCAGCGAGGGCAAAGTGCAACAACAGAACTGACAACCAGGGGGGAAGGAGCTTTTCTTGAGTATTGCTGGAGCAACAAGCAAACAAACCCCTCATTGTCTGTGGCACACAAACAGCTACCTACGTGTTGCTCATCACACACTGGGAGATGCTCAGGCAAAACTCATCACTGGAAGAGAAGAACGTATCCAACAGACTGCAAGCTGAATCATGTAAATTTGGGTAACGAGAATCTTATTAAAGAAGCAAAATTAACATTAAGTGTAGCAGATGAAAGATTGCAATTCTAAAGCCAGTGCCTGAACAAAAATTGAGGCTGCTTCGAAGACACTCAGGTCATTCAGGCAATTATTTTAAAATGGCAGAGAAAGGCAGTCTGCTGATCCACGCAGGGAGTGGGGAGCCAGGAGCTCTGAATCATTCCCAACACCACTTAGCAGCTCTATCATCCTCAGATCTCAAAGCTGCTCTGCAAAATGGGCACGAATCGCTGGCACCCGACCGTGGCTCCTCCGCAGTTGGTTGGCATCACACGGCTGCACCAGGAGGCCTGGAGAGCACCAGGGTGCTTTCCAAACAGCAAGCAGTAATTACAGCTTCTCTTCCCATTTATCCACCTACCTGGCATTCTCACGTAGCATCTCCTATGGCTAACAGCTGTGGCTGTGTCCAACCTTCCTCCCCAGGAGCACAGGAGAACGTGAAGGCTGCGGTCAGTTCTGTGACATCTCTGGCAAACGAAGGAGGCAGCTGTGTCTTATTCCACATCTCCATGGACTTGGTGGACTCCTGAGCATCATCCATGCTACCCTTGCATTTAAGAGTAACACCAGGCTCAGCTGAACCCACCTTTCCCAAGCTTACATCCCTCAGGTTTCTGTTTATAGGGAACAGCAGGTTCCACATTGCCAGAGCCTCTCCACGTTGCCTCTCCACTCGATCTACTCAGCGCTGCTGCACCCAGCTGGAACATTTATTCTGAGGTCAAAGATGATTCCTATGAAGTGCCTGTGGCCCAGTGCTCCTCTGTGTAACGGCAATATGTGTTTCCCAGGGCAGAAGTGGAGGTCTAAAGGGAGATCTGCTTTTAACTGCAGAACACCCTGTTAACAACACAGCACTGCTATTATCTGTCACTGTTCCTGCAGGGACCTGTTGCAGCTGTGAGGTCAGAAATCACCGAATCACAGACTGGTTTGGGTTGGAAAGGAGCTTTCAAAGTCATCTAGTCCAACCCCCCTGCATTGAGCAGGGACATCCCCAACTAGAGCAGGTTGCTCAGAGCCCCAGCCAACCTGACCTGGGTTCCAGGGATGAGGCATTGACCACCTCTCTGGGCAACCTGGCCCAGGGGCTCTCCATCCTCAGCATCAAAAATGTCCTCCTTAGATCCAGTCTACATCTCCCTCTTTCAGTTAAAACCATCACCCTTCGTCCTGTCCCAACAGGCCCTGCTAAAAAGTCCATCCCCAGGTTTCTTATAAGCCCCCTTTTAAGCACTGAAAAGCTGCAAGAAGGTCTCCTTGGAGCCTTCTCTTCTCCAGGTCAAACAATCCCAATTCTCTCAGCCTCTCTTCAGAGACCAGACCAGTACCCCCAAGCCCAACTGAAATATAAGCAGCTCTAAGGGGCAGGTATTTGTGTCCACACTGCTCCCTTCAGCCCCTTCCTCCTGTACCCCTGTGCCACCTGACAAGGGCATCAGCTCCTCTGGCCAGCTGTCCATGGAAGGTCAGAAGCACGGCACACTGAAACCTTACACAACTGTAAACCTCACTGTCCTGCAGATGAAACTCCACGAGGGGACATATTTCCCTGACCTAGAGATCTGGCAAAGAGATGCAATTAAAAGGAGAGGAAAAAAAAAAAAAAAAAAAGGAAAAAAGAAAGAAAACCCACCAGACAAAAAGCTGCTACCAAAACCTTGTCTCCTATTTCTGCTGGCTGTGAAAGCCTCAGCCACACACAGTTTAATTCTCCTCTGCACTGTCCACCCCTCCACCAGCTTTGTTATGTGTCAGAGGTCCAACTTAAACCAACATCTTAAGAATACTTCTTAATGAAGCCTTTATTCACAGCCCATTTTCACTAGCTACCACTATAATTACTGCAAGATTAAAACCTTTACATTCTCTCAGCTGCACCCTTTTACCTCTACTTGACCCCACAACAAAGTCATAATCCAGAGTTTCAGACAACCTCTTTCCACTCCAGCGATGGGATGACAGAACAAGAAGCAGAACTCCTCTACAGGTTGAGCCTGAATTAGAAGGCACCAAGGTTTCAATAAAATTGGAAAATAACTGAGGTTGTACAAGAAAATACAGACTAAATTCAGAGGGGTAAATCAGATTCCACCTCGTAAATCTGGTTTTGGAAGCAGGGTCCACATTTTTATAGAAGATTTTCTATCTCAACTCCTCAGAGTTTTCAGTAACAGAGAAGTTTCCTCGTAAGTGTACGTGTTTGAGATACTTCTCCCAGTAATGCAAACATCATATAATGAAGCTACAAGGACTTCAAAGGAAGAGGCAGCTCAGGGCGAAGCTGAGAAACATTTCTTGTCACCCAGACAAATTTTTATGGACTTGCTCAAGCAGACTCATTTTTAACATTGCCTTCTCCAGGCGTGCCTTCAAAGAGAAGTGGAGCTGCTTCCCCTCCACTAAGCTGCAGAGAAAACCATTTCCTGGTCAAGCCCAGCTTGTGCCAAGAGACTCCTTGGCTGAGCCACAGTGCCAAGTGGTGCCGAGAACTGTAACTCACAGCAAGGACCTCTTTTAATAAGCCCAGCTTCCTGCTTTTCAAGGGGTTTATCTCAATTCCTCTTCTCCTCCATTTGCTGGGTATTTTTAAGATTTGTCACATATTTCCTTCAAGAGATGCACCTATGTCCCTCCTCTGGCCTCAGCTGATAGCCAGGAATCCTTCTCTCCTGTCCTCCCTCCTCAGCTCCATTCATTACACAAGAGTATTCAGCCTCCTGCATCTTTCTCAACTCCACCATTTCTGCCACATTATTTTCTTTTCAAATATCATTTAAATTCAAGAACAGTGGTCCTCAGTCTTTACTGAGAATATCTGGAACATTCTGAAGTAAGTCCACTATGTCTGAACATGAAGTCAAGAAATATTACTTTTTTTGAAGGCATATAAAACTTGGGTAATTGTTTTACTGTTTTTCATAGAATCACGGAATGTTTTGGGTTGGAAAGGACCTTTTCAAGGTCATCAAGTCCAACCCTACACCCTGCAGTGAGCAGGAACATCTACAACTAGAGCAGGTTGCTCAGAGCCTCATCCAACCTCACCTGGATTGTTTCCAGGGATGAGGCATCGACCACCTCCCTGGGCAGCCTGGGCCTCACCACCCTCAGTGTAAAACTGTTCTTCCTTCACTTCACAGAGTAATTTCAAATCTAAATTTAACTCAAAATTAAGGCCTGAACAGACAACACCTCTAATTTCACGTGGATTATTAACATGCCTAAAATGCTTTGCTAGACAAGAACCTACCAGATCTCCAATCCAATACTTGCAGCAATTCCAGTGCAGTCCAGCTGAGTCCAGTATCAAGCACATCTCTGCTAAACCCAGGGAAGTCTTGTTCCCTGCCAGTCACACTCTCCCATCTCCACGCCAACTCCAGCACTCAAGTTTGCAGCCATCCAACTTCACAAATCCTGCCTCCAGTGCAAGGTCCAAGCCTGGGGTAAGGATGAAGATGAGTGATGCCAGTGTGGGCTTGGGCCTGATGAAGGGGACAGCAAAGATACAGCCTGAGCAACCAGCAAAGAGAACAGTTCTGAAGGGAGCAGGAACACAGATGTGACCAGCTGAGCTGCAGTCTGTCCAGAACCTTGTCCAACAGTCACCAGCCCACACCTAGACAGGGTACTCTGCATCACCATCATACTAAAAGGTTAAAATAAGAAAAAAAGGCCATTAAAAATACACTGAAGCATGGATTTTCCCAGCCAGGTTCATTCATGATACCCGCTGATGCTGAACACAAATAGACACACATCCCCTAAGCTGAAAATGGTGATTCAACTCCCAGCAGTCCTGCACCATCAGGTGCCTTGAGCTGCAGTGAACTGACTCTTGAGTTGTAACCAGAGACCCTGCAAGGGGTCATAACACAGAAATAACTCAAAAGTTTGTTTAAGGCCTATTTGTAAGTGATAAAAAACAATCCAGGGATGTGGCCATTCAATACTTAAAAAGAGGCCTCTCAAAGATGTGGCAATCTCTTCAGCAGGGCCTGTGAGGACGACACATGGGGGGTTGGACTAGATGACCTCTGAAGACCCCTTCCAGACCAAAGCATTTTATGATCAGTTAAAAGAAGTTCATTATTGGCTTGTCTGATCCTCCCTGTATCCTCCTTGCCTCCATCACACCTGCTCTGGGAATGACAAGTGTGACCATTGTCACAGCACTGACTGGTGGCCTTTATTCTGGCGGGAATATTTTCACTACAATGACTAAATAATCACAACTACTTTTAACATTTTACTCCCAGCAATGTGACCAGGTAAATCCCAGAGAAAGCTGATCCCACTTTGAGTAGGAGGTTGGACTGGAGATCTCCTGAGGTCCCTTCCAACCTACATTGTTCTATGATCCTATGATGCAAGTATCATGTTATAAAAATCTATGCAGGCTTGTTCATGTTCTTTGGGTCTCATGAAAGAAAGAAAGGGAAAAAAAAAATACCACTTTGCTGCCAAAAGGTACAGAACTGGGTGGCAGCAGCAAAGGACCTACCAACTTTCATTTATACTGGTAATGCTTCAAACTTGTCTATACTTCTCTGAAATTATTTTCATCTTGGGATATGAAAACTCCCCACAGCTCACTCGTTCTGTTTCATAACACCATTGCTGCTCACATGTTCAGAACCAAATTCACTCCAGCACAGCCAGTGATATCCTACTTACCTCCCCCTGAATTCCTCTGAAGAGGGTAAGGACACGGAGCAACCAGACAACTACTACTAAATGTCACCCAAAAAAAGGCAGCAAGTTCTTTATTTACTATCCACATTTGAGTGTTTAAGTATGAGGGAAAATTTGACTGTGTACTTCCTCCTAACCACGCTGCTCTTCATCAGTCATTATATTCCCCAGAGTTACAGTGCAGAATTTTGGTCACTCCTAATTCTGTTTTCACCCAACTCAGCCTCTACTTCAGCCTCCTCCAGCCCACACACTTATGAGTACACTCAACCTGTTAGAGGTTGCTGCATGGTACTCCCAGTGAATCTGCTTTATGCCTTCTACAGCAGTCCAGCCTTTGAGAACTACACCTCTTTCACATCCTCATCTACAGGACAGGAGATGGACCTTAAACTCTTTGGTTAAGCTGGAATTTCACTGCCAGCATGGCAAGTGCATTGGCCATCCCATCCAGAACCCTCCACCATCCTTTGGTATGTGTCAGCCACTCTCCATGCCAAGTAAACGTCAGGGTTACTGGAGGTCTCTCCCAGGTTTCAACACACAAGTATTCAAGAAGAAGAAGATGATTCAGGACTTAGGTGTGTAACTGAAAGAGGGAAGGGTCACAGTTTTGGGGACAAAGGTCCTGCACTCTGCAAGGAAGGACAGGATTTCACTCCGGGAGGACTGACAGCAAGATGCATTTTGTGCAACCCCCTTCCCTTGCAGAGCTGAGCATAATCCAGATGCATCTGAAGCCCTGACAGGAGACTTGAGAAGCGTTCTGCATGAGAAACCTCCAGCTGCGCTCAGGTAGGATCTTCAGATGTAAAATCAGGCAGCAGACTCAAAATCAGCCAAACCACAGGAGTCAAATGCATAGATAACTAAAAGATTACACAAATTTCCTGTACTAAAAACCCACTGAATGCTCTTTCATCGTAAAAAAAGGATTAGCAGCATATAAACAATTTATATAAGGAGACTTTAACGATTTTATTGTCATGTGCTATTGCGCATTTGCAGAGGATCCAATTATAAAACTTTTACTTAGTTTTCCATGAGTCACCCCCTGAATAACATGTTTTGATTTACCTAACAGCAAGAACTCTTGGTAGGAGACTGTTTTACTAAATGTGGTCATCCAGGCCTATCATCATCACATTGCTGTTGAATGCAAATCTGTACAGAGACAGGAAATTTTGCTCACTGAACATTAACCAATTGTTCAGTCTCACCTAGCTTTGAAGAAGTTAACACGGGGACTGAGGTTTTGCCTGCAATGCCACCAAATGCCTGTCTCTCAAAACAATCTGTTTGGATACAAGTGCTACTGCATACACAGCTTAATGCTGTCTCCAAAGGAAAACCAGTCAAACTTCTGGACCATGAAGCAGGAGAAAGGAACTCTGGTACGGTACAACACGGTGTGTCTGGTAACAGGAAGCTGGGGTAACCTAGTTAATGAAAAACCATCAATAACAATGCTGCTCTTTGCAAAGCCAGCTCCTGGCATCTTCGGGTGGTTTTATTAGCCTGGCTGTGGGATGGCAGAGGCACAGATCCAGCCTGGCTCCCAGAGCAGCGTGGTCCTGTTGCTGTAACCCAGCACCCCAGCCTGGAGGGTTTGCACAGAGCAGCTGACGGGTCTTTGCACAGCTCTCCACAAAGCCTCCACCACCAGGGCTGTTCAATCCAGAGGCAGTATTGCTGTTCTGGAATTTGGCCACAGGAAAGTCACCACCTAGAAGGCTTCAGCTCTAGTTGAACTGCACTTCCTGAGGGTGTCCAGGGTTACTCTTGCAATGTACCAGCTCTAAACCTTCATGGGAGCAGTGGTGTTGCAGGGTAGAGACCAACTCGTGCAGAAATAATTCTCCCAGCAAGCTAGAAATTGACTGTTCAAGGAGATGGGGAGGAAAAAAACCAAACCAGAAACAGCAGCAGATGCCAAGAGAGAAGGGAGAAGCCCCTTTCATCCTCCTGAGAGCAATGCTCTCCAAGGACTGCAGGTCCCAGCACACGGCGCTACCCACACGAGTACAAAGTACAGACCCACACGCACGCCAGACAAACAGCCCTGGAACAATCCGAGCGCTCAACGCCCAGTCTCCTGAAGACACAATGCAGGTGAAATTTCCACCAATTTCATTTTTTTCCATCCCTAGCTCTGTTCCAAAGGCCAAGAACTTGCGTAACCCAGAGCAGCAAAGCCCAGGCTGTTGACAAAGGTGGACTGCACAACAATACACCGACACACTCTGGAGAAGTACAGACATGGGTGGAAAGTCAGTAAACAAAAATAAAGTGCAGATGGTATGTATCTAAAGCAAACTGTATGGTTCACTGCATACCTAGCAGGCCAAGAAGGAAGGGAAATTCCTTCTCAGGGTTTACATGAACAATGAGTTTCCCTGAAAACTCCAGGAGGCCGTTCCCAGCTCCTCTGCTGGCACCATGAATAGGAAAAGCAAACGCTGGAGAGGTTGTTTCAGTTCGTTACTGACCTCAGTAGAAATCTCAGTACCACTGAACTCCAGAGTAGATCAATGTGACCTCTTGCTTCAGAGAAGAATTGTTGTTACAGCATGTACAGCACGCCATGGTGCTTTGTGAGGTGCTTTTGAAGAGGAAAACAGGGTTGTTGATACGCCACCCTGCTCAGATTGATGTTCCAGCACCCACACAGGTCTGATCAAACCCAGCTCAACCTCTTGGTGCTCAATCCCACGCTCAGGATACCACCCAAACCCTCCTTGATTTTAATACAGAAAGACATCATGTGTAACTGTGCAACTGCAGGAAAGGGGTGAACTCTTAAAGCAGCAAGCCAGGTATCCTGGTAAAACCCAACAAGTGGGGTAGCCACTCTTATCAATCAGAACTGTGAATAAAATACACATTTTGGGATGGGTCTGTCACGCCATTCGTTACCGAGCTTACAAATGCAACTGAACGTGCTTCTGAAAGGCTTCATTAAAACGTGCTCCAAAAATCCATCAAGAAGCTCTTTAGTATCCTCTAAAAGCAGTGGCACGGGGCAGGGTACCATCTAAGGGCTCTTTTCAAAAAAAAAAAAAACAACCAACCCAAACTGTGGCTCCTCTGCTGCATTGTTTCTGTTGCATTAAAATGTCAGTAATGGTTAAAATGTGGAAAGTCTCACCAACCCCAACCAAACCGCAAACCACTTTGTAAGATCATGGAATTCTACAAGTTCACAGACAAATGAACAAACATGCACACCAATAAAACTGCGCAAGAAGGAACATGCCAGCTTCTATTTATTTTCATTTGCTGCAGTTTAGGAAAAAAGGGCTGGAGCAGTAGAGTTTTGTTCAAGCTGGAGGTAAATTTCGGAAGTTTTCATGAAAGAATTCAAAATTATTTTCTTTTTTCAAGTGGCTTCCATTCAAAAAGCAGAGAAGCGAATGGAAAATGTTACCAAAAGCGTTTCAGAATCTGGAAATGGGGAAGACTGGAACAAACATGAAGTCATCTATGGATAATGCTCTCCAAATATAAATTCCTACCCTCAGACTTTTGGTAATACTTTGATGTGTGCTGTGGTTCAAGAGAGAGTTGAAGGAAAGGACAAAGAAGAGGTAGGTTCTCTAGCAGCAATTCATGTGCAAACTCATTACTGCAACATTTTAGTTCAGGTATAAAAGCTGGTCTGAAACACGGGCATAAATTTTCACAGAAGTTTCCATCAGATGTTTTTGTAAGGGTTTAGAATCACTCAAGAATTTTGGATCCTGTGAACAATTCCAAATATTAACCTCATTTCACTGACAACAGACACGTAAGTATGTACCAGGCATGACCTAGCAAGCCAGGGAGAAAGACTGGAGTAGAAAACTGAGCTCCTCTCATGTCCACTTTTTCAGCATACATGAGGACAACCCTTCCTTCCTTAACCACTTGGAAATGGATGTTGGAAATACAAATATTTGAAAAACAATTGACTGACCACTTAAAAACTCAACTGAAATGGAGTAAGGAAAACCAGTACAACCTTGTTTACCTAGAGTACAGACCACATCTCTTGGCTTCTTACGTCTAGTAAACTGAAGTACATTCACAACTTTTGAGCAAAGAGGCTGAAATTCATCCCTTAAACACCTGTTTATTATGTCCAAAGAAATACTCACCAAAACCACCCACAGATACATGCATTTATCACTCGACACAAGTGCCAAGGAGGTTTTTTTTCTCCTGAGTTGGTCACTGGAGGTGTCAGTCCTACTGACACTGGACAACTAGTTGCCCATTTAACTGAATGTTCTGAATTAATGTAACAGCAGAAATGCAAGAATACACAGTCATTTAAATGCACAATTTTAATTTAAAAAATAAATATATTTTTTTTTAAATCTTCCTTTAGCTGATGGTAATGGCTATCCTGAGTGTAAACTCTTCTTGGTTGTCAACCAACCTAGTTCTAGGCAGCAACTCAACAGAAGCCACTGGAGTTACTGACATGAGCTACTACAGGAACACAATTTAAGACTAATCCTGTAGTGTTTATCAAATCCTTACAGTCACTTGGAAAAATTCTCACCTGCAGCACTTCTCAATTCTTACAGAGTATTTTCAATAGAACAGCAGTAATAAATGAATAAAATTTCACTCACTTAGTGTGAAGAAAGTCGAGAGGAGTAGGTATCATTAATCCTAATTTTCCAGATGGGATACTGCAGTGCAGAAGAATGCAATGACAGGCCCAAGATCACAGGCAGAGAACTGTAATTTCAACTTAAAGGTTCTGATGTAAATTTTCCCTGCTCAATACAGTTCACTGCTGCTCTTGAAAGCACTCAAGACTGACCACCACAGCTTTCACTCAGCACTTGAGAAAAATCTACATTTTCAGAGGCAAACCAAGCTATATTTCAACCATAAAAACTAATGCAAACATTAGGACCTTAAATGATACTTCCATGAATTATTAAGCATCTTTTTAAAACCAAGGCACACAACCAGAGGGTCCTGCTTTCTCAGTGTCTCCTCAAAACTTGTTACCCCATCCTTTCCCACAAAGCCACTGCTTCCTCTTGCCCCTTGCAGACACCCCCAGCCTGTCTGTAGGCAGCCTGATCTTGCTGGGATTAACGTTCTGGGAATATTTCACGTGAGGAATAGAGAAATACAGCCAGCAAGAGATTTCTGGAAGAGTTCCAGAAGCAGCCACCTAGGGTAGTACTAGCAAAATCTAAAGGATTTCCGTTTGTCCTTCCTTCCTCCCCCCGTGCAAAACCCTCACAGAGGCATTAAGGAGCATAAAATTGAGACATTTAAGAGGGATTCTTAACGTTGCTGCTTCAGCCATCAGCCAAACCAAAGTCTCCTTCATGTACCTCTCAGCAGTCACAACAACCTGTGCTTGCAGCCAGGGACTGGGGAAGCTTTTTGGGCGTTGTGAGAACGATCCTCTCCAAACCCAACGCTGCCGAACCTGCCTTTTCAGCTTGCAGAGAACTGCACTCAAAGTATCAGCCAGTCCTACACTTCTGAAATGACTTACTAAAAATATCTTATCCCGCTAGAGAGACCAGCAATGAGAACTGGCTCATCAGCTTACAGCAACGTACTTTCCCCAAGACAAAAAGTGCTGGTGATGCCAGCAGCACAGAGAGATGGATGTTCATCTCGGTGCATGAGGATGATTAAAATAAAAACCCAGCACAGCCCAAGTTTTGGCTGCTAATATCCTGATGTCTGCTTTGCAACCTCCCGTGGAGGGAGTTGTGATTTTCACCTGTGCAACCTGGATCTGAATCTAAAACCCCATTCCTCTCCTCAAAAAAAAAAAAGAAAATTACTGGGAAAGGAGCTCGCTGAGATCGGTAGAAACATGCCCATCAGGCAGCTGCACACACACTTCAAGTAGTTTAAATAAATAAAAGACTGTGATAAAAATATAACCACCTTTCCCGATAAAATTAAAGCACTATTAAAAGGAGAGAGAGAGACACAAAGAATTACCTCTGTCCTTGCTGAGATACATAGTCAGAACAAGACAAGCTGCATGCTTCGAGCCGTTAATAAAAAGAGGAGCAGGCGAATGAATAGCTTTCGGATGGATCCAAATAGTTTTTGTTTCTCTGCTGCAGTTTCACCACTCCCACAGGGTAAGTTCACTTTATAACGAAAGCAAAGTACAGGTCAGAATAAGAAAGGGAGGAGACCGAAAAAAACCCTCCACTGGGTTAGTCAAAGTTTAGAATTCGTCCTGTCGTGTGTTCAAATGGGGGGAAAGGGGCTGGTGGGCAAGAGGGGGTTTAGAAGGGGTGTTCTGCTCATGCTAAATAAATCAGGAGCTCGGTTCATCTGCATTTTATATCATCTGATTGGTAAAAGCAGGAAGCAAGAAAACCTTTCAAGTGCATGATTTATGGAAAGATTAATCACATGACTAAAAAGCACAGAACAAGAAGGGCCAAATTCAGCTTTCATTTACATCCATGTGCATTTCCATCTTTATAACCCTGCTGCCTCTGACAGATTTTATTCTGTTCAAAACAGAATGAAATATTCAGTCCCCATAAAGCCATTTTTAGATCAGAATTTAACTTTGCTTTTCAAATGCAGCGATTGTTCCAGGTCGGTTCAATGCCGAATTTCTGCACTGGGCAAGACCCACATCATCTATTTGCAGGGTATTTTTAAATGCATTTTTGCAACCTCTGCTCTACCCCTCTGTCTCCAAACAACCCAGCTACCCGTTGCTGTTCCACACGCTCCTGTGTGCTTACACACTCCTGTTAATGCTTTAAAATCTACTGTAAAAACTGAAAAGGCACAACAGCCCAAAAGCTGGAAACCCTCTCCTGCATTTCCTAAAGGAAGTTAATGAAACCCTACACTCACTTCATTATTTGGAAAATAAAATAAGAGGATGTAACATCCAGCAGCATGTGCATGTTTTTGTTCCAGTGAGCGTGGGGAAGGGTAACACTCTGGTTTTTGCTGTTGCCAGCAATTAAATCTGCATTTCCATGAAAAGCTGGAAGATTAGATGAGCTAGAGATCTTTTTTTTGGTCTCTCATACATAGAGTTTTATACTAAGAGGGGGAAGTGTTAGAGGTGAAAGAAAAACCAAAGAGGAATGTTTGCTAGGATGCTATTCGAGGGCTAAGGGAAAATGGAAAGGAACAAAGGGATAAGAAACTAAGAGCAAACATTAGGGAAGGAAGTGAAACAAAACTGCCCTAGCAGAGGTGGCATTTTTTTTCAGCAATGGCCTCAGAGCACTGCTGTCCCTTGAGCAGCTCACTCAGATGGCAAAAGGTTAAAAGCACTGAGGAAAACCTGAATCATCTGGCCTAAAAATGGAAAAGAGGCGAGAGAAAAAAGGACTCTGTGGTACAAGCTCACTTTTAATCCAATGCCCTCTTTTACATACTGAAGGACTCTACTCCCTTTTGACAAACACTTGATAAAGCACACACAGTGTGTGTACAGACAGTAGAACCATACTGGTAAATCATTTTATTAGGCTAGGGTCAGGAACCTCGTCTGCGTTTCACACACTGCAGCAGCAAACTATGAATTCACTGAGTCAATTTTATACGTGGCTTTCTGTGATACCATCCAGTGTTTCAGCAGAACCTGACTGCATTGGTGTGTTTAAAAATGACAGGCAGATCCCTTTATGACGCTGGCATCTGATAAAAAAAAGTAGTAAAATGTTAAGAAGCCAACTATTGCAGATTGCTCTGTGTTGTCTGAGCAGTAAAGCACAGTCTGAAGAGAACACGGGGTATGCTTCATGTAAATAGCTGAGTAATAATGGATGTAGTTGAAAACATGGCCAGCAGCCCATGAAGTATTTTTGGTAGTCTTTAAATACCAGATCCTCAGGTATTTTCCTCTACCTCAAAACAGTCAGATCTGGCTCCATCACAAGTGGCAGCAACCCCAGGGAAGATTCAAAGTGAGATAAAAATAAATTTTGAAAACAGTACCTGTTTACCATTCTGTCCAGGAAGTGGTTCTGTTTGAGAAATCCTGAACAAAAGTGAGTGCTGATTTACAAACCTGTCTTTGCAGGAGCAACTCGAGCATCCCTCACCACATGCAGCGAACAGGACGCAGAACTCGTGCACAAAACCCCTCCTGGGAGACTCTGCATTCCTGCAGCAGTCACTGGGGTACCACTGAGGGAGCTGCTACCAGGACTGGGTGCACCCTGCAGGTGCCAAAAATTGCACATTTACTTTAAACTATATTCTTGAGCAGCTGTCAAAAAAGAAGAGGCAACTGCTGATGGTGAATCTTGTTAAATTCCTTGGGAGTAAGAATTTACATGAACATCAGAGAGAGGAACAGCTTTGCAGGTCAGCGTGACAGTGAAGCAGACTTCTGAATTCCCTTAGGCAAAAGCTGCTTTCTCCAATGGGAATGCACTTTTCCAAAATGAGATCCCAGCTCGAGGAATTTCAAACCAGTTTCTCGCTAATTAACTCAGAAGTTACTGGCAGATCAGAGATGCAGAAGGGTAACAGAGTCACACACTCACAAAGATGGGATTCAAGTGACGAACTAGACAGAAGAGGACTAAGAAGAATATGAACTGAAGGAGTAAAATCAGAGCAGCAGTTCTGAAGGACAGAAGCTGTTTGCAAAGGTGCTGTGTCTCTGAACACCACGGCTGCAGGCAAGGGCACAACCCATCTCTGTACCTGCTGGAGATGCTGCTGAGCTGTGCCTCAGGTCACCCCTGAGGAACCTGGGAGAACACTGGACTTATTAATACTGTGGCTTGTTCAAAATGTTTGGTGTTTTGTTTGGGGTTGTTGGTGTCTTGTTTCATTCAGCACCTTTCAAGCACTCTGTCTCACAGAACTTTAGGAGCAATTGAACCAGAGGGGAAAAAAACCCAACCAAGTGACACGATTACTGCTGGACTCCTGAATCCCAGTCTTCTACCATCAACTTCTTATAAATCAAAACCCTTTAGAAAATGAAGATCTGAATGATCTAAAAACAATAAGTCTCTAAAAACACGACGTTCTTCATTCAGAGTGAAGACAACTCAGAACTGTTTTGAGTTATGGGAAGAATTAAAAGCAGCCAGAGACCTACAAGAGATGGTGCACAGCAGTCAGGGAACCATGTACCCAATGCTGCCAACCCATCTTTGTACCACAAGCAACAGCAAAGACGTTCTTTGAACCACTGCATTTGAATTCCATCATCCATCTCCTCAGGGTCCCCACCAAAAATTGCGGAAGAAATGCAAATTTGAAAAAATTCTTTCTAGGCTGACTACACACAGGAATAGGAAAAAATAAATGCATGCCTGGCTACTGGTTCATTCAAGCTGTAGGGAGACAGGAGGCATTAGTCACTCCTCTGAGCACAATGTTAGGATGTTGGCTGCAGCCAGGCAAAAGGCTGACATTGAAGAATGCAGCCATCCAATTCGTTTCCTGATCAAAACTCACAATCGAAAGGGATTTCTCAGAGGGGAGGTTAAACATGGGAACAGAGGAGAAGAAGCTGAGAATTGGAAGGTTACTGTGCCTCCAAAGTTTCATTGTCATGTAATTCCTCCAGAGGAAAGGGAGTGTTTCGGCATGACACAGCCAGCAAAACATGCAAGAGTCACATCCTGCTGGAGGGCCGCAGCTCCAGCACATCTGACCCTGGAGGAACAGTGGCCAGGTGAAGATAAAGGGAAGGAATGCAAAGCAAAGTGAAAGTTTCTTTCCAGGAAGGTATCAGGGGGATACTGCCCTTCCTGGGGGAGAGGGCTGATGTCTGCACCCCCAGCATGCATCTCAGAGGATGGGTAAAGGGAAAGAATGCAAAGCAAAGTGAAAGGATTTTCTTTCCAGGAAGGTATCAGGAGGATACTGCCCTTCCTGGGGGAGAGGGCTGATGTCTGCACCCCCAGCATGCATCTCAGAGGATGGGCTGAGGAGAGCTGTGGTATTGCAGGGACAGCTCCTGTCCTCATCTCAGTGCTGCTGTCAGGCTGAAGACCAGTTCAGCAGCACCACTGAGGGCGAGTGTACTTGATGTAACCATCTCCTGGCACACCCTGACACGTGCAGTGATTTGAAGATCACCTTTCCATCCCTCCAGGCTGCAGGATTACCCACTGCTTCTGGGGGTGGAGGTACACCTGAGCCACCACTCCTTCCACAGGTCCCTGTCACAGAATCATAGAATCACTACAGCTGGGAAGGACCTCTAGGATCATCAAGTCCACCCTTCATCCCAGCATCTCCCAAACCACTAGACCACAGCCTCAAGTGCAACATCTACTTGTTTTCTAAACCCCTCCAGGGATGGTGACCTCACCACCTCCCTTTGCAGTCTGTTCCAGTGCCTGACCACTCTCTCAGCAAAGAATTTCTTCCTAATAGCCTAAATGTAACTTGAGGCCATTTCCTCTCCTCCTGTCATTAGTAGTTTGGGAGAAGAGACCATCACCTCTGTCCACCCTGTCCCACTCAAAGGGAATACCACGAAGCAGATCAGCTGAATAAGCCATTTCTATGTATAATACTGTTTCAAACCATACATCCATTACCACGTCTTCAAATGAATCTGAGGAGAGATTTGACTCACTTTGCAAAATCTGACTCACGCTTCTTGGGTATGGAAAAAAACAGTTGCAGAGTTGAGTCCTGCAGGCTCTAACTTCTTGACTCTCACTGTAGTTTTAATGAAGCAACAGCCATGTTACCAGACCTCTAGTTCCCTCCACACCAGTGCAGAAAACGGGGAGAAAACACCAGTTTAAATAAATCAAACAGGTTTTGCTAAGGCCAGAGCACACAGCGTAGATGACTTTTTGAAGCAGAAGCTAAGCAGGTTTCAAAAAAAGCTATGTTTCATTTTGCTGGAGATAAGTTTCACACTCAGACTAAGAGATCAAGTCAATATTAGATGTTTGCTTAACCAGCTTCTGGATCCAAAGGCCAAACTTTCCTATTATGCAAGTTTTTTAAGATTGTACCTCCTTTGATTTCTGAGGAACTACTTAACCTACTGTGAAGGTGGATGGGTTCCTCTGAAGTTACACTGTTGTGTACACAGGAACCACCAAACTTGTTCAAACTAATTACACAATGGGAAAGTTCCCCCCTTTATTCCTTTTCCTGGTGCTCCTGGTTATCACCTACATTCCCCTCTGAAGGGATTTACACATGCAGCTTTCACTGTGCAAATACTGGAGCTCCCACAACCAACAATAAAACACCATATGAAATCTTCTGCATTTTCAAACACACACTTCCCTGGTGGATGAATCCCATTTCAGAGCAGCCCAATCCAAATAACACAGATCTCTAGTGTCTGTGTAAACACCAAAACCATTCTAAGGATGTATTCAAAGGCCGTTGCAGGACCTGCTTCTGAGAACCAAAGTGACATTCATGGAAAGCAGCAACTACTGCAGTAAACGAAGTAGGATTTTACTTGAAATTATTTTCACTGAAGTGCTAATTGGTGACTCATTGTAAACTCATCACCTCGAAATGCTTCATAACGCAAAGAAACTTCCAAGGAGACAGATTCATTCATTCAAGAGAAGTAAGAGAGGAGAAGAAGTTCAGGATGAGTCTGATCTGTCTGAAGTGCCAGACATCTGGTTGCGCTGTGCTGGTGGATTTCAAGGTTTTACATCGGATGCTAAAGACATCCAGAAATCACCAACCTCACTCAATGGCAGCACTGCATCTTGAGAAGCAAGCTGAGCTTCCTTCTACAACTTCCACAGCCCAGGAGAGGAAGAGTGACCCAAAGAAGAGGCCTGGATGAGGCCTCCAAACCCACACAGATCACTAGTTACGAGCCAAAGGCCTTCGTCAGCCTTCTGGTTACCCACAGGGGCTCCTGGGAAAACACAGCTGGACACCTCTCGTGAGCCCAGAGGCAAAGGGCAAGCAGCAACAGCCAGGAGATGCAGCAAGACTAATTTTGACTAGACCTAAGCAAAAGAACCTTCACTCTGAGAACACTGAAAACACAACAGAAAGGTCAACTCTGCGTTGCTGAAGATTTTCAATTGAAAAACTTTCCCAGCAGCTCGACCTAACGTCCAGGTCAGTCTTACTTTGAGCAGATCAAGCTGGAGAGTCAAGCCCAGTCCAGCAGTGATGTGACCCCATGAGACAATGCAGCCTGCTTCCAACACACACCCCATGGTACCATGGTCCATGGGCAGGACACCCATGGAAAAGCAGCACAGCTCTGTCCCCACGAGCACCAGGCTCAGCTGTGTAGATGGACTGCAGCTACATCCTGCCCTCCACACCTAAAGGCTTCTCTCCCTGCTCCAGGTTCTACTTCCCCACCAACTGCACCAACCTCAGCACTCTGCCCTACCAGAAAAGGTGGGAGATCCAGGTCCTACATGGCTTGCATTTCCCTCAAGCCATTTGAAGGAAACAAAAATACTTGGCAGTCATTACACAGAATCATTGCATTTGGTTGGAATCATTGTGTCCAACTAGATGCTCCAGCCCCTCAAGGTCCTTCCCGGAGGGAGGGGCCCAAAATTGAACCCAGAGTTTGAGGGTTGGCCTCCCCAGTGCCCAGTCAAGGAGGACGATCCCTGCCCTGCTCCTGCTGGCCACACTAGTGCTGGCCCAAGCCAGGATGCTGGTGGCCTTCTTGGCCACCTGGGCACATGCTGCCTCATCTCCAGCTGCCTGTCAACCAACTGCCCCAGGGCCTTTTCCACCAGGCACCTTCCAGTCCCCTGCCCCAGCCTGGAGCATTGCAGGGGGTTGTTGTGACCCAAAGTGCAGGACTTGGTACTTGGCCTTGTTGAACCTCATCCGACTGGCCTCAGCCCATGGATCCAGCCTGGCCAGGTCCCTCTGGAGAGCCTCTCTAGCCTCAAGCAGATCAACACTCTGGCCTAACTTGGCATTATCTGCCAACTTAATGAGGATGCCCTCCATCCCCCCTAATTTCCTCAGAAACAACTGTTGCTGGGTGAGACTTGTGGATGGGGAACTTGAGGTTCCTCCCAGCTAACTCACCCACCTGCACAATGACATGGATCAGGCAATCCTTCATACCAGCTGAACAGCATCTTCCCAAGGGGATTTTCTTCCATGGAATCATCACCTCTCATGTCAAAAAAACGTCTATTGTAATTAGTAAAATTAGTCCACAGTTTTCCAGAAGCCACAAGCTCCAGCCTAAAACTAGAGCTGCTCAAAAAAATTTCTCAAATGTAACGGTTTCTACACTGCAGAAGGGAACTGGATGGAAATGTGCTGATTCCATCACAACGCTCTATAAAAGGCAACAAGATTGGCCAGCAAGCCAGTCTGTCCAGCTTCCTGCCAGGCTGCCTGCCAGCCCCAGGGTGGGTACTCCAAGCTCCCTAAATCGAAAAATAAAACTCAGATCTGAGCAGGCTCCCAGGGGATGGGGATTCTGCTTCCTGCAGCTCTCTAATGAAAACAAATCCTGCATAGGTGTGTGCCTGTCAGGAAGGACACGGATGCCTCTGCCACCACACAGCAAGAATTGCTTCTCAACAACAGAAGACATTTAAGAATATTTGCTGTATTTCAAAAGACAGCACCAGAGAAGGGGATGAGGTATCTGCACCAATCTGCGAGAGGGAAGGCAAGAGCAAAGAAATCCAAGCAGCAATATGACAAATAGGAGGTGGGGGATCCCTGTCTTACCCCTCCACAGTACACCAACACTTTTGTATGTAATTAAAATAAATTAGAGCTAGGCTGTATACACACTGCAGGGCTCTCAACCCCTCCTATGGCTGTGCTTCCAGCTGGGGAACACAGATCCCCTCTCACAGCAGAGCCGCAGCGAGGCCGAGGGCTCCGTGGAGAACAAAAAGCCCAAACAGCTCTGCTTCCATGGCACCAGCTTCCTCAGCCCGCAGGAGGGACTCCTGCCAGGCCACTGCTGAGGTTCTCGGGGGACACAAAGCTGCACATCAGCACGGATGGACCCTTGCACTGCTGTTTCTTCCAGGCATGATGATCTGACCCTGCTGAAGGGAGCTGCTGCTGCAGCGCTCAGGTCCATGCCTTTCCTGGTTGTCCCCACTCAGTTTGATGCCACTTGAATTGGGTCCTTGCCACCACAACAGCATGGCAGGGCACTGCTGTGCTGCACAACACCCTGGCATGCTCTCCGTGGCTCCTTCAGGTCTGAGGGCCAGAAGGTCACAAGGTGTTGAGGAAAGCTGCTGACGTGCTGTGCCGCAGGACCTGGTGGTGACGATGCAGAGCACGTCCATAACCTGGCTGCACACTCCCTGGTACCACCTCAAGCTGCTCCAGGGGAGGTTTACACTGGACATGAGGAAGAATTTTTTCACTGAAAGGGTTGTCAGGCATTGGAACGTGCTGCCCAGGGAGGCGGCTGAGTCACCATCCCTGGAGGTGTTTAAAAGCTGTGAAGATGTGGTGCTGGGGGATATGGCTCAGAGATGGATTTGAATGAGCAGGGTTCATGGTTGGACTTGATGATCTTAGAGATCTCTTCCAACCAAAGTGATTCTGTAACACAAACTGTGTTTCCATCATCACCAGGCTATAGATCAGCCACCCAGTCAATACCATCCTACTTTTTGTCTTTGAGTGAGGAGGAGAAGGATTGTAAGTAAGCTTACAGGAGTCCATAATAACACTAATTCAAGATTTTAGTTCAGAAGTGCTTCACCAACAGCATGTATGACATACATATCCCTGACAGGAGAGATGGAGCAAGGAAATGCAAACCAACTCATCCAAGCTCATGCAAGAGATGAGAATAACAGACACGAGTGCAGGTCTCCAGGCTCCATGTCTGTGTTCATCACCTCTTCATCAAAAATTAACAAAATCAATCTTATTTCACACTACAACAACGTTTTCTGTGCAGTTTTAAGTGTTAATTCTGAGCTACATCTCTGTAGATTTTTTTTTCCTGAGGTGAGATGATCTCATCCACTGTCTTCTCCCCTATACACATACAATATAACACGAGATTTAGTGTTTCAGAACCAAGACAAGACAAAAAAACCCCAAAGTCCTAAATTTTAATCTAAAGGGAAATTCTTTTCCATATGGACACAATGTACAGGTTTGAAGCACCACTCCATCTTACCAGGAGAGAAAACACTGCTTGGAAACCAGAAGAAAATTAAGTGTCAAGATGCTACTAAATGTATCTCTTTGAGATGTTCCCATTTCCTGCGTTAATACGATGTGCAGTGTATTTTAGGTTGTACCTGTTCAGCTGTAGGTAACACAGCACCCAGAGACACCAGCTCGCTGTAGATGAGCCAGAGCAGGTAGCAGGAGTACCTGTGGTGTCCGTGCTGTGCTCTGCCCAGACTCAGCCTCTCCAAGGACACCAAGTAGGTTGTGCAGAGCCTGTCACACTGAGGAGTGTATGACAAGGGCTTGTGGTGCCTTTGGTGGCCACAGAGCTTTTGGGAACCTCCTTGGGGTCTGGTCCCTGCTCTGCTCCATACCTGCCACAGTACCTTTACACTCCAAGTGCTCTCCTCACAGCTCATCTCATAAGAGACTGGAAATCTCCATGATAATTTGTGACAGACACACCCACCAAGTCATGAACTTCCTCTCTGCATCCCCTGTCCCACCTTGTCCTGTCCCTGGGAGGCTGAGAAAACCACCTGCCTCAGATCAGCTCAGTCTCATCCAGTAGGACACTGCAGACTGGAGCATCAGGCCAGCTCAGTCTCATCCAGAAGGACTGTAGGACACTGCAGACTGGAGCATCAGGGGGAGGACCATCCAAGCAGCAACTGCTTTGCTAAAAAGGACAAGTCCTGGCAGGCTGACAGAGCTGGTTGTCACTTGCCAGGCTGAGCAGGTAGCCTGCTCCTCCAGGCTGGTGAGCTAAGAAGAACGTTCACAGAAGAAAGGTGTCACCTCATGACAACACAGCCCCCAGGATGAAGAGGAGAAAAGGAAGAGGTATTTTTTCCATGGGGGAGAAGACAGACTTCAGTCTCACAGAGAGGCACTGCAAGGCTGAAGGGAATGCATTTCAGGCATGCTCCTCACTTGATGTGTCTGTACAGATTTGATGGTCTAAATATTTGTTATATGAAGTTCCATTTTTTGATATATTAAACTCCAAGTTCAAGAGGCTGAACCAGTGATACCTGGTAGCAAACAGGTTGTCCTGACCCCACCCCTCAGGGCACCTGTTCACAGCAGTGGTTCCTCTCTTCAGGGTACCTGTTCACAGCAGTGGTTCCTCTCTGTCCATCCCAGGCTGGCTTCTACACAGGTGGAACTCTGTGACCAAGGCTACTCACAAGCACTCGGTGTCTTTCCATGGGCTGGGATAAAACAGTTCACAGCATTTTTTTTCCAGCTAAGGCCCAAAGCTTTTAAATGCCTTTAGCAAGCCATGTCCATGTCTTAATAAACACATCAGCCCTGCTCTGTATTAATGTGAAAAAATAATGTGAAAAAATCCTGTAGCAATATGCTACATGAAAGAGTTTTGAGCCATATATAGCCTTTAGGATCTAGGTATCCACCCCTGAGCTATAGAAACTAGCCTCAGTTAGAAGAAAATAAAATGTAGAAGTCTAACAATGATTTGTTACAGTTTCACCTTAAGAAAAAGTGTTATCAACGCACAAATATTGATATAGTCAAGTTGTTTTTTCATGCACCCACAGGAAGAGGTTTATAAAGACCAGCACCATGCTTGCTCTTCCCAGCACCAAGAGACAAACACAGCAGCTGATATACATAGAAACAGGGGATCTAAGACCACACATTGCTCCTTTACTCCCTGGATGTGCAGAGAGAGCTGCAGAAGACACCAGAGTGAGCATCACTGCAAGTCTGGTACCTAACTGATCATTTTTCAGCTTGCACATCAGCGAAAGGTGAATTTCTAGTTAAACTCTGGATCTTAGATATCTATAAGGAGCTGAAAACAAGTGTTTTTATCTTGCTTTTAAAGCAAGAAATTAAAAATAATAATAATAAAAAAAACCTAGAAGGTTTTGCTACTGGTGCCTTGCATCTCTTAGCCCAACAAAGTGCAGTGAGGAAGAGGGACCAGTCCAGCACCCAGCCCTGCCCGTGCAGCACAAGAGGAGTGCTCCTGCAAAGTGACAGAGAGACTTCACAGCCTTGCTGCTGCTGCCAGAATTTGGCACACGAAGCCCTGGTACCACAGACACAATTTGTAAAACAGAGATCTGATACCAAGCCTTAGCACACTCCTCCCTGCCAAGCAGACATTAAACTTGCAGGTACTTTCACATCTGACAAAAATTCGAAGCTCTCTTTTAGAAGTAAGTTGTGTTTTTATGTTTCTAAGTCATCTAGAAGGCAGCCCTGTCAAACGGGGAGTTTCCTTCTGAATACCCCCTGCCTGTGCTAAGGGCCACTTCATCCACGCCCAGTGGCTCTGCCCTCCTGGTGGCTTTCATGCCAGACATGCTAGTGGACATTCTCAGAAGAGAGCAGGTACCTGAAGGGGAAGATGGACTTCTTTACTCTTCTCTTCCAACCTTCCTCCTCATTGACCTCCCTCAGCTGTCAGACTGAAGGCAACAGAGAACCACAGACTGGTTTGGGCCAGAAGGGATCTTCAAGATGTTCTAGTTGTATCAGTCTCTGAACTCTGAAGTAGGCACAGTGCCCTCACTCCACAGGTATGAGTGACAGACAAAGTGGCTTTGTGAAAGGTAATCATTTAGCAGGACTTCACAGTCACTTTGGGAGGTCATGGTGCCCCTGAACTCTGCACTAGGGAGGCCACAGCTTGAGCACTGGGATCAGGTTTGGGCACCACAACATAAAAAAGACATTGAGGGGTTGGAGCAGGTCCAGAGAAGGGCAACGAAGTTGGTGAGGGATCTAGGGCACAAGTCTCACGAGAAGTGGCTGAGGGACCTGGGGTTATTCAGGCTGGAGAAGAGGAGGCTGAGGGGAGACCTTCCTGGGCTCTACAACTCCCTGAGAGGAGGCTGGAGTGAGATGGAGGTTGGTCTCTTCTCCCAAGGAACTAGCAATAGGACAAGAGGAAATGGGGTTAAATCAAACCAGGGGAGTTTTAGATTGGATATTAGGAAGAATTTGTTTACTGAAGGAGTGGTGAGGCTCTGGAGTGGATGATGATGGTGACTGATGGTGGAGCCACCATCCCTGGAAGGGTTCAAGGAACGTGTAGATGTGGTACTTCATGACACAGTTCAGTGGTCATAGTACTGTTGGGTTGATGGTTGGACTTGATGATCCTGGAGGTCTTTTCCAACCTCTAAGGTTCAAATGCCACTCTACATTCATTCACCTTCTCACCACCTGCTCCATTCATTACACCACCCTCCATCCTCACACAACCAGCCAACAACTCAAAGAGGATCAAGGCAGTAAATACTTCCACCAACTCTAAAAATGTCTGTGTGCATGCACACACATCTAGAAAATGGTCTCCAATGTTCCTGTATCTTCTGCAAGACATCACCTGCCATGAATATGCTGACATGACACAACCTACTCCTGTCAAGTTCCTACAGAGCAGAAGTAATCTTTGAGGCCACATTTTAGGCTCAGAGGTTCTCTTCTATCATGGCTAGGAGTAGCTATCAACATAACAAAAGTTATTTGGATGATTTTCAAGCAAAAAAAGTTGGAACCCCTATGGTTTATGCCTTGGAAGTAAAAGCATGCAATTAAAATGCCCCGTTTCAATGGAGATCTCTCTGGCAGATGAGGCCAGGAAGAACACAGGGTTCCCTGTTCCAAAACAAAGGTAGGAGCAGATTTGGTACACAAACCTGCTATAAATCTTGGAGTACCTAACAGATTGCCTTGGAAACCTAATACACAGAATACCTCAGAGGCTCTGGGCAGAATCCCTTTCTCACCTGCTCCCAGGAAGTCATGCCCCATTTTAACAGTCTGTTCCAGTTGTCAGAAAGCCACATGAATTGCAGAATGTGTGTCACCCTCCAGAGATACAGACCAGTGTCACTACACCATCCTTGCACATCTGACATTTTACTACCATCTACCTCAAGGGCTCCACTGCTCCTTTGGGATTTGTCCTGCATGTGGTGCTGCAGCTTCTGAAAGGTGCTCTGGTGAGGAACCCAAAGGAGCAGGGGCTGGGAACACAACAGATCACACACTGAGGTATCTCACTGTTGCTCCAGCTGAGCTGCGTGGTAAGAACCCAACAACCACGTGTGGCACTCAGGGTACAGAAGGAAGGTGCTAGTGACCATCCTGGATGAATCCTTTCTTATTGTACCACCGTTTATGCCAAGAAGCCTCCTGAGGACATCACACCATCCCCCACCTTCATGGGCAGATGGATAAGGAAATTAAGGAAGCCTCTGGTCATTTCATTAATATTTTCAATATGAATTTTGGGACAGAGTTGGTTTTTTTTTTAAAATGAAGAGTTGCATCACACCACAGCTCCTCTTCTTTACCTGCCTGGGCATTTCACAATGTAGTTGAGCATGATACTCTAATAGAAAACTTACTGTAAGTTACCAAGAGAAATCAGATAGTAGGGAGCCCTGGACAGCAGCAGTTTGCCAGAAGAAACGTTGGCCATTTCTTTATCACTTCCAGCACTGACTACAAGTATTGCAGGGGAAAAAAAAAAAAAATGACCTGGTTAAGGGACTTTTCCATTTCTAACTACAATGTCTCAGGGAATGTGGTAAGGAAACAATCGTCCTACTGAGTCATTTCAAGAATTTTACAGCCAAGAAGATTTATTACCATAAAACCCGTCTTGGAAACAAGAATATTTGAGGAGACTCAATAGCTATTAAATCAGTGTGGAAAACATGATGCTGAAGGAATTGCATATGCCTGACACATGTTCTACCACTTTTTCTTTCTTTTTTTTTTTTAATAGAAAGTGTCTTTAAAAAGCAAGTCTGTAGAATTACTTGAATCTTTCAGACAAAAGAGGCACAGGTATAAATGAAAATGACATTCATACAAGTAATAAGAAACCATCCTATAAACAAAGCACCACACAAAGGCCGTTTGACAAACTGGGGTCATCAATAATTTCAAAACCTATGTGTTTAAAACTCATTCCTTACTAAGTAAGCTGACACCCATTTTGCAGCCTCACAGACATTTTTAAGTTGAGTCAACAATACACAAAAAAACCTCACAGAATCTTTTTAGTGCATCCTCTTGTAAGCCAGTGTGAAACCAAATTCAGAGTAATCTCAGGTTTTGCTGTTACCACTGCAGTGTGGATGTTATCAGGTTGTACATGCTCTGTTCAACACACTTAAAAGGATCTATCTTTAAAGTCTGCTACTGTCTACCACAAGTAAATCAGAAAGATGAACTAGAAAGGCTTGCTAAGATACCACTGAAACCCATCCTGCTTTCTTGACCAAAATGGGAAACACTCTTGAGCTACACAGATAAAAGTTCCTGGATGTTTTAGTATATTCAGAAGTACTCAGTGCAAAATACAGCAGCCTTCAAGTAAGGTTAAAGTTCTTCTCACATCAACTGATAAGATGGAGAATACTAACAGGCTCTGGAGCCCAAACCTCCTTTAGAGCCCTTCCTGTAGGTTCAGATTTTATCAGAAATAGCCTAATGCCTTGCCCTACAAACCTGTCCTCTCCACACCCTTGGACCACCACTGCTCCAGCAACAGGAACGATGCAACCACAGGACACAATCCTCAACTACTTTATGCCATGAGAGAGATAAGAAAAGGAGAGAACTGATCTACCTAATGCAACTCACCCTGACCCAGCTGGCCTGAAAGCAGGGACAGCCTGGGACAGCTCTACAGAGTGCACATGCTACACTCACAGGCAAATAAATGAGGAAAATTAATTGCCTTTGTAGGTGAATGGATGTCTGGAGAACAACTGGCCTGAAGTCTTACAGGAGAAGAAAATGAGCATTCTTCTTTGACTTACTTTTTGGACTGTCCTGGTTCACTTGTACAACTCGGTCACCATTTCCTCTCCTGCAATACAACAGAGAGAAGATAAATTCTGTTAAAAGAGGTATTTGCTTGAGCTGAAGTTTTTCATTAAATTGTTAATTAATGCTTGAAGTTACTGTTTGTTTTCAGTCAGCACTGGAAAATATTTCCATCCTTCATTTCTGCTTCTCCAATTTTGACTGCCAGAGCATTTCTGTTACGTGCAACAGCTCTATCAAGATGAACTGTGGAGACTGCCTCGTGATTTCACTGCAACACTGAAGAACTAGAAATGAATTCCAAATCCTGCTGCAGAGCTTACTGAAGGAACTACAGCCACAGGGAAAGTGAAGCAATGTAAAGAAGGAATTCATTGCTCCAAGGTAGCTAGGTAGTATCTTGTTAGACTCTGTCTGTTCCTCGTTGGTCTCCAGCATGACTTCAGAAAGGTGGTGACCTCCTCTTGGTCTCAGGTCCTAACTGCCAGTCCCCTCTTTCAAGCACCCTAAGAGACCTGAACGGGTGTTGGATATGAACAGGTTGGCAGCCATGTCCTGCTCTGTGCTTTGGGTTCAATCAGGAAAACCAGCAAGTATTTCTGTACCTCACTGGGAATTCATCTGTGTTTGTAAAGCATTCTGAATATTCAAACAAAAAAAAAACCCAGCAAGCAACCAAATAACAAGTCCAAAAATCTACTAAGTAGAGTTATGAGAGTATTGTCCTTAGAAAGAATGCTCTAATGCTTCATTCTCTATTTAGCCACATAATTAGTAAACCTTTAGCAGCAGCAGTGAAGAATTCCTCACTCCCTCGCTATGCCAAGTGGTGACCTGGAAGGGCTACTCAAGCCTCCAGGAAGAACTGCCATGCTCCAGACAAGGCAGTGACTCCGTGACAGGGGCTGTACTGGGACATGGAGCAGACATCTCACCCACCAAGGTCAGCACTGGTCTTGCTCTGCTGAGAATGGAGGAAATGGAAAGAGGAGGACAGCAGTCAGGAAGAATCCTGACTCTGGCTATGGTTTCAGCCCCAATGGGGTGACAAAGCACCAAGTCAACGCCAAGGTGGATCTGTCCATCTGCTAAAGCTCCCTTCCAGCAAGCCCAGAGAGCTGTGGGGCACAGAGAAGGTGTGGCAACCATCGCAGGCACCTGATGTGCTGGTTTCACACCATGTCACATTGTCTTCTCCTCCATCACTAAGGGTTGTATGTGTATGGTCTTCACAAACCTGCTGTGGAAGGGGAAGGAAAAAATGCATCCAGCAAACACATCTATTGATGGTTTGCACCAGTGGCTGCACATCCATCTCAGCTTGTGGCATGCAACCCTTAGCATCAGAAAACAGCCCAAAGAGTTCACAAGGAAACAGGGTATTGGTAATTCAGATCACTATGCATGATAAGTGTTTTCTGAATCTTAATCAACTTCACTTCTAAAATCTCAATATGAAATAAACACTTATATCATTAGGAGGTATGAATCATTCAATGGTTTGGGTTGGAAGGGACCTTAAACACCATCTAGTTCCAACCCCCTGCCATGGTCAGGGACACCTCCCACTACACCAGGTTGCCCAATGCCCCATCCAACCTGTCCTTGAACACCTCCAGTGATGGAGCATCCACAGCTTCCCTGGGCAGCCTGCTCCAGCGTCTCACCACCCTCACAGTGAAGAAGTTCTTCCTGATTTCTAATCAACATCTCCCCACTCCCAGTCTGAAGCCATCACCCCTTGTCCTATCCCTACATGGCCTTGACAAAAGTCCCCCCCAGCTTTCTTGTAGGCCCCTTTCAGGTACTGGAAGGCTGCAAGAAGGTCTCCATGGAGCCTTCTCCTCTCCAGGCTGACCCCAACTCCCTCAGCCTGTCCTCACAGGAGAGGTGCTCCAGCCCTCGGATCATCTTCGTGGCCCCTTAGATTAAATCATCCAACTCCTTTAAAAGGGACATCATTAAACTTCAAGCTATTTAATTTAGCAAAACAACAATAGAGCTTTATGAAGCCTGTTTTTCACTAATGACCTGGCCACTATTTTTGTTGTGCTTGCCTCTAAAACGCACAGCCAGTATTTGTGGTTTTTAAAAAAAAAAAATGGCATTTCTTTTCTCCAAACGTTGTTTTGAAGGGAAAAAACAATCCAGGAAAAATTAAACTCAGAGTACAATCAAATATACAAAGGAAAACCACACAAGTACAGATTTCATCCTACTCCTCCAGATTTTAAATAGATCAAGATATTTTGGGGATGGGTGTGATTTTATGCTAGCTATGCCCCCTTTAAAATTGGCAACTACATTTAATTCAGTGGCTTCTTATTCCAAATTCCAAAATCCAGCTGAAAATAGATCTCACAATAGAGTTCTACAGCTGAATATACTCTAGGGGAAAACAATTTCCTTTAATTTACTTCAAATTCATTTGCATGACAGTTTATCACTAGTATATTAAAGAAAAAAGTATTATACCAACAGAGAAAAAAATCTGTGCAAACAGTGAAAGAAACTCACATCCCACCAGTGAGAAGAACTTGAAATTTAAGGCACAAACATGTTTTTAAAAATAAAATAAAAAAAAAAAAAAAACAATGAAAAAAACAAACTGAGCTGTTAATAGCCCAATAATTCTCTTGGATACTATGTGATCTTAAGAAAAAATACAAAAAACAACACAAGTATGATTTCTGGCATAGCAGGTATCTCCTAAGTAGCTAAAAAACCCTCATGTAGACCATGGACCATCTAGTGCAGACTAAAAATAACTGCTGGAACACAACTCTCTGAAATCAACTTGAATACAGGGAGAGATCTTCCCACCTTACTGATTAATAACAAATAAAGGCAGAGGAAAAGGAAACATACTCACTTTGTAACTCCATCACCAACCTTGTTGTCCTGGAAACAACTCTTCTACAAGAGAAGTACTTGACTAAAACATCTTCTGCTACTACTTGGGGTTTTCTCTCCCCCCTCCCCTTCTCTGCAGTGCTTGCTGTGTTTGATGAGCAGCCAGTAACATCTTTCTCATGGACCAGCACAAAAATTGGATTTCTCATGTGCAGAAGAAAATTCCTCGTGCCATTTGAGTGTGTAGCACTTAGGGGAACATCAGATTTGCATGAAGTCTCTGGAAAGGATTATGGTTTTCTTGTTGAAATCACTTAAACCAGCTGAACCTCCCATTTTAGCAAGGCAAAGTGCTGGTAAAAGGTAACGGCCGATGTGACAGCAGCACATTCTTCCAAGGGAGCAGAGTGAGAAATCTCAGCCTGCAGTCCAGAGACACAAAAATGCACAGCATGCTCTGTGCAAGGGCTCAGCCCTCACCCGGGGGTGGCAGACAGCCCTGCACACAAAAAGCTTTGCTGCACAGCCTCCTTCAAGACATGGGCTATCCCCTGACCCTCTGTGGGCTTCTTCCTTCCACTCATCTCACCCAGAAAAATTCAACGGAGGCACCAGCTCTACCCTCAGTGGAATTCCCAAACATTCCCACGAAGCTGAGAAGCTCAATGCCATCCCTGCCCCTCGCCCACCCAGGGAAGCTGGTCAGCCTGGGCAGGACAGAGGCCCTGAGCAGGACTGACAGCCACGCCAGCCAGTGTGGGTGCCTCCTAATGGCAGAGAAATGCAGCCTGCCTCAGGTGCCAAAGCACTCAGGTTGAGGGTCCTCTCTTCCAGCTGAGTACCTCTGCTGGAGGGCAGAAAGGTCATAATCCACAAAAACCTTCCCTGTTTCTGGCTTTGTGGTTTGTGTGTGTGTGTTCAGAAGGGAAGAGAAGTTTCAAACTCAGTTCTCAGCAACGTGCACCACGTTACTGTCCACAAACAAATGAAAACAGTCTTAAGAGAAGAACTCTGTTGTCTCTCAGTCCCAAAAGGAAGCCCTGCACACCGAGCTGGAGTGATCCACCTGGGATCAGAAATCTGAGCTGCTCCTGCCTTCAGAGCAACAGGTACCTAAGGCACAGAGCCAGCCCTGCCCTTCCCTTCTGACTTTAGAATCATCCTTTTTGAAACAGCTCTCTCTGTGCTTCTGCCCTGAAAGAAAACTTAATTTTAACTTCTATAGGAAATACAAGCTGGGTTTAGAAATCAGATTTGTGTAGGAACTGCAGGTTTGTTTCAGGCCACAACCTTTCACTCCACGTTTGCCCTCACACTGATCTTTTTGCCACAGAGCCTGTTTGTGTCAGATGCAGCAATTTGGCCTTACATAAACTGGTTCAATCCACTGCAATAAACATAAAGAGATTTACTTCAACACTTGGAAGTTCTTACCTTTTAAACTACCAATGTTTTCAGTAGGTTTTGCCTCTGACCACCTCAGTTAGCTCAGTCAGCACACTGGGTAAGTAAAATGCCAGAGCCCACACTGCTCACAGACAGGAAAAAAAATCACAACACCCTCACTTGAAAATAGAGCTGTTAAATACCAACACTGTTCCTCCAGTCAGTCTAAGGGAGTTTTGGTTCCTACAAAAGACTCAGGATTAACTACAGATATGCTCAGAGGTTTATTCAGTGTGGGATCTCTCCTTTATTCCCCTCAGGCAGGTAAGAGGGAGGTCTGCTTCTTCTCTTGACCTCCTCTAACTTCCAAAGTATTTACAAGTTCTTTTCATCTTACCTATTAATGCCAGTTATCCTCCTTTACCTTTCATTTTATATTAATTCCATTATTCCTATTACATTTATATTTTTTCACATTTATGTTTTTTTAAATAATTTTGAAATATATTTATATGCTTTTATATTAATTTTTAATTGCACGTCCGTATTTCTACTTTTCAAATGACTTAATAGATCACCATGACCAAGAGCTCTCTGGTTTATTTTTCCTTTTCACCTTTTCTTCCACATGCTTTGTTACCCCTCAGGTCTCCATCTCTTACTCCTTTGAGCACCCACTTGAGAGACCATATGCTTAGTGGGTAAAGTAAGCTGAAATCCCAATTAATTAACATCTTCAGTTACAATCATGTAATAATCTGGGGTGGAAGGGACCTTCAAGGTCATCTAGTCCAACCCCTCTACACTGAGCAGGGACACCTGCAGCTAGAGCAGGTTGCTCAAGACCCATCCAACCTCACCTTGAAGGTTTCTACGGACAGGGCATCGACCACCTCTCTGGGCAGCCTGGGCCAGGGGCTCACCACCCTCAGTGTAAAAAAAAGTCTTCCTTCCATCTAGTCTGAATCTCCCCTCTTTTAGTTAAAACCACCATACCTTGTCCTGTTGCAAGAGGCTCTGCTCAAAACACTGTCCCCAGATTTCTTATAGACACCTTTAAGCCCTGGCAGCCCCCAGCAGGTCTCCCCAGCTGGAGCCTTCTCCTCTCAGCTGCCCCAGCCCAACTCTCTCCTGCTGGGCTCCCAGCAGAGGGGTTCCCCCCTCGGGGCATTGCTGGGGCTCCTCTGGCCCCGCTCCAGCAGAGCGCCCAGGGCCAGCTCCTGGCTAGCTCCTCGTCTGCAGAGCTGCTCTCCAGCCCTTCATCCCCCAGCCTAGATGGATACTGGGGGTTGCACCAACTTGCAGGACCTTGTGCTTGGCCCTCTTTAACCTCAAGAGGTTCACAGAGGCCCACTTTAAGCTTGTACAGCTTGCTACCACGAAATTACAGCCACTAACAGACCTACGCTCTCACCTTCCCACCACCTTGAAACAGCTCTGCAAAATGGCATGGAACACGTAGCAGCAGGAGTAACAAAGGTCATAAAGAAGGATTATAATTCCTCATCTCCACAAAGGATCCAGTTCCTCAGGCAGCATTTCTTGCACAGGCTCAGCAATCCCTACGAGTATGTGTCACCACGTGGGCAGTCAGCATCTGCACAACTCTGCCTTAGCACGTCAAAGGCTCTGGGGTGCTGAGCATCCATCCTCCCCTTCACAGCACAGCTCAGCCCTGCAGACACAGAGGAGGAAGGTATTTGGGAACCCAGGACGTGCATGCAAATTTAAGATGATGAAAACTGTGGTGCCTTACAGCAGCAGTGCTGCACGTGTTACAAACGCTGAATTCCGTCAGGCTGTTTCCAGCACTTGTGTTTTTTTACTTCCCTCCCTCTCAGCAATAGAAACTCCCTGTGTATAACATAAATCTTTGTATTCTGCACTTCCCAGCCCCAAACAGGATCTTCTTTTAAGAGTGGAGGGATCGTTATAAATCTTTATATTCTGCACTTCCCAGTGCAGATCTTCTTTTAAGAGTGGAGGGATCGTCCCTCTGCTCTGGGACAGCAGTACACTGTATCACAGGCTGGAAAAACAGTTCTCCAGCTTTCTTAATTTTGGAAGCAGAAATTCTGAACGATAGCAAAGGTTTTGCCTTCTGCTGCCACCAAATGCCAGTTGCTACAAGAAGGCTGCAGTTGTCATTTTAGAACAGCTACTCTTTTTCTAACATACCTATGATTATTAGTTGTCAGAGTTGAGAATGTTTAGGGCCTGTAAGAAAGCTGGGGACAGACTTCTTAGCAGGGCCTGTTGGGACAGGACAAGGCGTGATGGGTTTAAACTAAAAGAGGGGAGATTTAGACTAGATAGAAGGAGGAAAGTTTTACACTGAGGGTGGTGAGCCCCTGGCCCAGGCTGCCCAGAGAGGTGGTCGCTGCCCCATCCCTGGAACCATTCCAGGGGAGGGTGGATGGGGCTCTGAGCAACCTGCTCTAGTTGGGGCTGTCCCTGCTCAGTGCAGGGGGGTTGGAATAGTTGACCTTGAAAGGTCCCTTCCCACCCAAACCAGTCAGTGGTTCTATGTTACCAGTGGGAAATTATGGCACAAAGCAGTTCAACCACCATAAAGTAGAGCAGTAGAACAACAGAAGGAAAAGAACCCTCTAAAATGCATAAGGCAGTGTAAAAACACAGTAGTACTGCTCTACCCTCCATACAAACTAAAAACCCACGACAAAAAAAACATTCTATGATTTTTATTCTCAGCCAGTAAGGCTGCAAAATACCTAATAAACCTGACACAAAGAACTTTAAAATGTTTACTAATTACCTGAGGCTGTTTTGCATTTTACCACTTTGCTGTGACGTCCATTACCACATGAAATTACACCAGTTCTTTCCAAAGAGTTATTTCCAGTGAAGTCAGTGGGGATTCAACAGGGATCATAATATAAATAGAAATCAGAAAATAGTATTTCCCTAAGAAACCACTCTGGTTTATTGGATTAACAGGCACTTACAGGTGACTCACACTGACACAGCCTATAGTAATCCAATCTATCTGGGGCAGAAACCGATTCGAAGGGAATCATAAATTTAGAAAATCACCTCTGGATTCTCACATGGTTGGCTTTATTGTATGAAATCACATTAGCTGTTCTCTCTAAGTGAGAGGGCAAATAAATTCAAAGCTGAAGTTTAGAATTATGTTGGGTTTTTTTGTTATGCTATGAGTGTAGCTTGTTCTTTGCAATAGGAGCTGCCACGCTGAGTGCTATCAGAGCGGGATGAAGAGCCCTGAGTGGAGGTCCTGAGAGGAACACAGCAGCCTCCCTGTCCCACAACAAACCAAAAGGAGGAGGAAGAAGCAAAGCCATCACACCACCTCACTACCCTTTCCTCAGGAAAATGAAGATAGATTGTTAGTCCTATGATGACAATCATTGTGATTTCTTCTGCCTGTACTCCAGTTTTGATTTCCCATTTGGCGTCTCTTGGGGAACTCTGACTTGTCCCCAGGGGATGTTACTAGATCTTCATACAAGCTGAGGTGCTGTGGCACAGGGAGCTGAAGTTTGGATGCTCCACTGGAGCTCTGAAGATGCTTTCTCAGCTCTCACACCTCCTGTAAAGCCAGGCAGCGAGCAGGGAGGCTGTGGCTGGCGTGGGGCTTGTTTCTGTCAGCTCTCCCTGGCAGCAGCTGAAGCATTTGTGGTTTAATACAACACTTCTCAGCACTGCCAGAAAGCACAACCATCTTTAAAAAACATAATACTGAATATTTCCTATGAAAATAAATCACAAATAGAAGCAATGGGGGCACTGTCAGAGTGCAGGGTCAGGCAGTGGGGACCTGGAACTGGACTGCAACCTTTACCACTGATGGGTGTAAAAGCTGGGTTCAAATACTACCTGTCTGTAAGGGTCTTCAAAAGCCATCCATCTTCTGCCATCCCTCAGCAGAGACACTGATCCATATGCACTTATAAAACACAACATTACAGACTGGTTTGGGTTGGAAGGAACCTTTCAGGGTCATCTAGTCCAACCCTACTGCACTGAGCAGGGACATCATCAATCAGAGCAGGTTGCTCCAAAACCCACCCAACGTCACCTTGAAGGGTTCTACAGATGTGACATCTGCCACCTCTGTGAGCAACCTGGGCCAATGTCTCACCACACTCAGTGTAAAAATATTTATTCCTTAGATCTAGTCTAAATCTCTCCACTTTTAGTCTAAAACCATCACGTCTTGTCCTGTCACAAAAGCCTGTGCCCAGCTTTCCTCTAGGCCCCCTTTAAGAACTGAAAGCCCACCAGAAGGTCTCCACAGAGCCTTCTCCTCTCCAGGCTGCCCAGCCCCAACTCTCAGCCTGGCCTCACGGCACAGGAGTTCCAGCTCTCTGGTCATTTTTGTGTCCCTGAATCACTGAGCACACTGATGAAAACTCAGCTGTTTAAAGCCCACCAAATGCTGACTTCAAGGCTGAAGAGACTGTCAGCTGGAGGACAAGCACAGCTCTCCCCTGTACCACCTCAGCAGGTTAGATCAGAGGCAGCAGCACGTACCAACTACAGCATAAGCAAAAGGCTCTTCTCTGTTTTTTTAGGCACGCTTTCCTTCACTCTTAACTATCTAATAATGGCTACTCTACAATCCTAAAAAGCAGCCTGGGTGTAACCATGTTGGAGTGATCTACCTTGAAGTTAAAATCCAGATTGAAAACCAGGCACCAGAACAAAGATATTCCCTCAGAGAGCCCCTGGAGAGTGTCAAATTGAGAAGAGTTTACCACGTTCTCCATCTCTTGGAAGTTTGGTCATGACCACCTGAGCCCTTGCCCAAGGAGATGCAGTATAAAGGCCAAAAATTATCCAGTAGTCAAAAATGTTGATTATAGGAAACAGTTTTAACTGCAGCCTATGAGATAGCTGAGCAGAAAGGGAGGCAGATCTCCACGTGAAGGAGTAACAGATGACAATCGAAATGGCCAAGTACGTTTGGGCTGTTTGAAAGACAAGGTTAAGAACCCCCACGTTGTGTTGCAGCCCCTTGAGAACTGAAAGCACGACCTCCCTGCCCTTCTGCATTCTTCAGAGCTGTTGTTTTGAGAAATTCCAGCCTCTACATTACAGCAAAACGCTGTTAAGATTTTCAAATTGCTAGATTTTGTGCTAACCCTCATTTGTAATCGTTCTGGCCTTGCAACCGTGGTGTGAAATTCACTGAGCTAGACAGCTGGGAAGGGGTGGGTGTGAAGAGTGGGGGTGGTGTTGGGTTTTTTTATTATTATTGCACTTGTGGTGTTCAACCCTTCCACTCTACGAAATCCATATTCAGAATTCTGTAAGGATGAAGAAGATGCTTTCACTGAAGAGATATTTGGTCGGATTCTAAAAGCATCTGCATCTTCACTTGCAAGGAATGGAATGATCTCCTTTCAAATGTACTTTTGTGACATATATGTGTGTGTATGTATTTCCAGGCTGAAGCCCCCTGCAAGAAAATGTTGCACTGCTCAAAATATTGTAAGGCTCTCTGTAATATTTTTTTCTCTCTGCAAAACCCTTTAAAAAACACCTACTGAGAAATGCTTTATAATGAAACCTATAAGGAAAATTCCCTGAGCTCACACTATTATTACAAAATTAAACCCTAACTTTAGTTCTAGGAAAGGGTCACCAGTTTTTCACATAAACATGTGGTGAGTTTTAACTGAAGCCCTCAGCCCTACCTACCCCCATGCCCAAATCTCATATTTCATTTCCTATCCCTAATTGGTCATAAAAGCAAAATGGTTTTGCTCTGCAATTTTCAGATCTCAGCCAAACTCAACACTAAGCATAATTTGGGGTGGTTGAACTTGGCCGTAGACTAAAAAGAAGAAAAAACATGGAGACAAACTACAAGATGTGTTCTGCTTTTACTACCCAGGTGGGCACTGGGCACAGTCCTTCATTGGACAGAGAAACACAGGCAGTTGTGGTTTTTTGGTTCAGGTGCTCCTGATACATGTTGAAAAGTCACCCTGTGGTGGGCAAACTGACAGGGAATAACAGAATTGTTTAAGTTGGAAAAGACCTTTAAGCTCATCAAGTCCAACCATCCCCCAGCACTGCCAGGTCCCCACTGCCCCGTGTCCCTCACACCACATCTCCACGGCTTGGAAACCCCTCCAGAGATGGGGACTCCACCACTGCCCTGGGCAGCCTGGCACAGGCCTGGACAACCCCTGCAGGGAAGAAATATTTCCTAATATCCAACCTAAACCTCCCCTGGCACAACTTGAGGCTCTTTCCTCTTGCCCTGTTGCGTGTAACCTGGGAGAAGAGACTGACATAACCCACCTACAACTGTTTTATAACCCAAATACACACAAGAGCTCCAACTCATGCTCAATTTCTTATGCAACTATTGGTCACCTTTTTGTATTTTTTTTTTCCCCCCTTCAAATCTTCTGCTCTCAACAACGCTTCAAAGGTCACTACCCCTCTTGCATACCAAGATCTATGAAAAGCAACACTGGGCTCCTTCACGGATCATCTCCCAAGGTGGCATGTTCCAAGGCACAGGGTGTCACTGTATTTCAGCCTCTATAATATTTTCTTTAGACAGGTACAAGTTGTCTCAGTGAGAAAACATTATCTTGTGCGTGTCCCATTAAAAAGATTAATCTGTTCGACACTTGATGATTCACTCACCCACATGTTAAAAGTCCACACAAAATGACTCATTCCATCCGTAAGAATAATCACCTGGGATACCCAAGTCCCCTCATCTTTTCCAGAGCTGGTAACTGCTTTTGTGTGTAAAGCAAGTGGATGGCAGGCTGTCCTACTGGGGCGTGGGGGACAGGGAGGAGCAACAGACAAGGGACTAGGCTCTGGCAACTTTAAAACCAGTTTAAATATTAAAGATACTTGGGAGTAAGTTTGTAGATAACCAAAGTGTTGGCAGAGGAAGTAATACTGCTCCACAGTGACCTGGTAGGCGAAGACAAGGAGTGATTTTAACCCCCACGACTCCAAGTCACCCATGTTTGATGGAGGAACGTGGGCTCCTGCTCCGTGACTTGGACACCTTCTACCCAGAAAAAGGGCTCTGGAGCAAGTGTACTGAATGAGCCCAGCGTGGGCTGCCAGGGCAGGGCAGAGCCTGGGCTGGTGACATCACCTCGCAGTGTTTATGCAACAAATCATGCTAAATTCTGAGCTAGGACTCTGTGTCCAGTTCCATACCCACGCTGAGGAGAAGCCGAAGCACTGGCAAGCGTTCAAAGGAAGACCTCAGAAAATAGCTGGGCTGGGCCACAGACTGCACAGCACTGGGGCCAAGGTGTCCTTTGTAAGGAGAAGATGAGCACGTGACCTTGTTTTCACAGGTACTTTGTGAACACGACAAATAGCAAACAGCTCTCCAGCCCTTGAAGAGAAAGGCACAGCAAGATGCTGCAGCTGGCAGCCAAACAAGCTCCAATTTAAAATAACTTGGCACTTTTTAGCTATAGGGTTGCATCAGGACCAGAGAGGTTTCTGCAGGCACTCTAAAAGGCATTTCTGTGGGAATATTCTCATCTTCTCACAGCCTAGATTACAGGCTTGGTAGAGAGGTGTATCAAAAAAATTATTAAAAGCTTGCTGTAAGATCTGGAAACTAGTATTGAAGATCTAAGTTTGATTTTATTGTTACTCCCATGTAATGCTTGCTGCTGTAGGCTGCCTAAAGATGAACTGTGTGCTTTTGACTTGAAAAAAAACAACACATTTTTAAGATGGTTTTCCCCTTGGTAAATTTATCTGTAAAAATACAAGCATGGAAAATACCTATGTACTATTTTCTTTCATCTCATTACTTTGAAAAGTAACATGGAAGCTACAGGCTGAAAAGAAAGAAACTACAGGACCTTAGTTTAGGGGAGAAATGTGGTAACTTGAATTGTCTATTATTAGACTATGATGAGAAATTATGTAAAAAGAAGACAGTCGTTTAGCCAAGAAAGCAATTAACAGAAGTGAATAAAGACAAGCTTGCTGCTTTCATGACACAGCTCCCTCCTTCCAGCCCTCCTATCATCCAAACACTTTTTATTGCCAACCTTTCTGTCACTCCAGAACCTGAATTTTAGACTGGAGCTGAGAGAGTACGTGGGGGAATGGATGTGCAGAGTACACATGGTTTGGTAGCTGAGTGAAAGAGAAGACTTTTAGAAGCACATTTATGCTCTGCACAGAGCCCACCAGTAACACCTTGCTCAGAGCACATGGTTTGGTAGCTGAGTGAAAGAGAAGACTTTTAGAAGCACATACATGCTCTGCACAGAGCCCACCAGTAACAGATTGCTCAGAGCAGACCAAGGAGAAAGGGGATGAAAACCAAACTGATGATCATCAGGAATGTGTCCTGATAAATGAGTGACACTGGAAGAAACAGTGCAGGGAAGGAATATTTTTTACTGTGTGAAGAAACAAAGGATATTGATAGCAAGCTCTGAGAAACAAGAAAAATCAAACTTCAAAACCAGCACTGGTTTGTATTTGACCCTTGATCTGGATGGAAAAATATTAATTAAAAAAAGTATTCAAGAAACTGCACTGTAAACAGGATGTCTAATATTACTTATTGAAAACTCACAAGTTGCTTTAACTCAGGAGCTGAGTAGAAAGTCATGACTTGTAGCTGTTCAAACTTAAAATATTTACTATTTTTTATTTCATCCTAGGTCCTACATCTTCCAAATCTCTTCTGCAAGAAGAGATTCTGCCTTCTGCTCCTCAGACAGCTCAGGGGTGTAGGTCATGCCTCTGTTTTACTCACCTGGGAACTGCCCTTGCTACAGGGATGTTAAATCCTACCCCTCTGAATGGCCACTCTTCCCTACAGCACACAGCAAGTGAATTCACAGAATGCTGGACGAGGCACTATAAGCTGCCCCATTTGACTTATTTCTGATTCTGTGTTTTAAAAATAAAATCAAATTAAACCAAAAAGGCAGAGCTGACTCATTTTTGATTCTGAGTCATCTGAATCTCTGGATTCCTGTGTCAGACTATCTGTACTCTGAAGAAGGTATCAGAAAATGGCCATTTCTAACCAATTTAAGAGTCACAAATTTCACAAAGCAGGGAACAGGAATTAGTCACCACTTTTATTTTTTATTTTTTTCTGCTCCCCCTGCCAGGAGGCAAACCCTTCACCTTCTCCTTCCACTTCCATTTTATTCCACTTTAATATGGTGTGAAATCAAATACATTGGGTTTATGAAATAACGGTCAGTATGTTAAATACACAAGACTGGAGTTTAACTTCTTAAGGATGCAATCCTAGCAAAAATAAATGGCTTTTAGGGGCCTGGAATACTAGTATCTCTGGGGCAATTGCCACAGATGTATTCAGCACGGTGTTTCTGAATCTTGTGCTGTGATGAGAAGCCTCAAACTGCTCAGCATTTTTCTTAAAATTCTTGTTCCCAGAATTGCCAGGTTACGTAAGGATCTCAGATGCCAATAATGAAACATTTTCTAGTCTCCAAGGTAGCACAGAAATGCCTGAAATTTGTCTGACATTCCTTCCCCCTCTGAAAAAAAAAAAAAAAAACAACCCAGAAGGCATGTAAAAAGAACTCAGAATGTTATTTATAAAGTCTCATTAATTATCTAAATACTAGTGGCCTAATTGTGCCTGAATACTTGGTCAGGAATGTCGTCAACAGTTTCCATGCATTCCTGTCAGGTCATCTTTACTAAGGGGAAAAAAAAAACCCAACACTTTTCCATCAGAGGTTTCCAACTTTTTCAAGATGGCAAGTACCTGATGTTATCAGTAAAATAAATATCCACAGCTTTAAGGAAACACGTGGATTCAACTGAGGTGCTGCCTCCTGAGACCACTGTGAGATCAGCACAGGGACCAGGGTCAGCAGGAGCACTGCCCTGTGAGTGACACCAGCACACAGCTCTGCCCACTGATGTTGCAAGTTCATGACGACTCTGGCCCAAAAGGACTTTCAGGAAACAAGTAGCTGGGAGTACTAAACGTATTTCATTAGCAGATGTCCAAAAAATGTAAAAAAAAGAGGCATCTGAACTATCTGTTCACACTTGAAGAACACGTTTATATGGTCAAAAGATTTTTCTGAAATACACAACTAAATTTTAAAAGCTTAACGGACACATTAGAAGGTCCAAATTCTACATGGTACATAAAATATCTTTAAAACAGAAATATTGAAGTAAATTGCAAAAGTACAGAAGACTGTGATCCCATGGCTACAACTGTGTAAGCCACCAGGTAAGCTGATGTCCAATTCAGTATCCCAGCTTCTTGAGCTGCTTACAGGAGTTTGCCCCATGATGCTAATTCTGAGAATGGTTTGGGTTGGAAAGAATCTTTCAAGGTCCTTTAGTCCAACACTGCTGCAGGGAGCAGGGATATCCCCAACTAGAGCAGGTTGCTCAGAGCCCTGGGCACCCTCACCTGGGATGGTGCCAGGGATGGGGCAGTGACCACCTCTCTGGGCAGCCTGGGCCAGGGGCTCATCACCCTCAGTGTCAAACATTTCCTCCTTAGATCTCTTCTGAATCTCCCTCTCAGTTTAAAACCATCACCCCTTGTCCTGTCCCAACAGGCCCTGCTCTAAAGTCTGTCCCCAGTTTTTTTCTAACCCCCGGGCGTTCCTGGCAGCCCCCAGCAGGTCTCCCCAGCTGGAGCCTTCTCCTCTGTGGCTGCCCCAGCCCAACCCTCTCCTGCTGGGCTCCCAGCAGAGGGGTTCCCCCCTCGGGGCATTGCTGGGTCCACTTCAATCCCAGAAACCCTCCTTAGATGACTAGCACTGGCACAGCTTGTTTCTACACTGAGCACCAACATCCCAGCAGTGATCTACAGCCTAACAAAAAAAGGGTAAAACGACCAAAGACTCCACCATGAAGTCCAAGATGGCACCTGCAATGGGCTGGATGGTACATACACAGCATTTAAACCTCAGCAAAGTGTCTTCTGCACCAGCAGCTTCATTGTCTGCTCACCACATGGTTTCCACACTGGAAGTGCAGAAGCTCCTTTTCTCTCCTCCTCAGCCTCTTTATCCTGTTTTCAGACCCAAAACCTCCAAAAATGTTTTGCACAGGCATGTGACACAACTAAACTTAGGTCTTTTGTAGAGTGAAACAGGGATCCAAAATGGATCCCTCTGCAGAATTAAAACCTCAACTTGCAGTTCTGTTCATCTATATTTTAGTGCAGTTTGTGTGCTGGTATTACAGGAGCATATGGCAGTGGGGTTTTTTAAGCTGGAAGAGCTTCAAGAAGAGAAGCAGTATCATCCTAAAAAACTGCCTATAAACCAAAGCAAGTTGTTCTTCAAGGGAGTTACACCTAAGTCTTTAGGATGCTGATCCTCTTCTAGCAACACAAATATCCCTCCACATGGAGCACAAAGTTTCCTTCACACAATTATCTTTAGACTGCTTTTTATGGCAGAACATCAAGAAATAACAACTATGATGGAAGCCTCAGCTCTCCGTATAGAACGAAGATGATAGGAAGAGGAGTAGATCTTACTACTTGCTGTTTGAGATTATTCCAGCCATTAAGAGACTCTGGGTAAAGCTCATCTCACTTCAGCTCTCTAAAAATCAGATATCCAGGAGAAATTCATCTTAATGCAGTTGGATGAGATGGACACGGCATTTCACGATGCAAGTTAGGAGAGAAGAAACCCTCCAACTCCAGAGGAACCAGAGCTCTGCAGAGCTGCAGAGATGGTATTTGCATTACAAATCTGCAGAGGAGTTACTGTAAACAAGACACATATTGTACCACTGCCAACACCTCAGCACAACTTGAAATCTTGCACCCAGCGTCTGAAATAGACAATACCAGAAACATCATTCCTGAAATAACCTTAGGACCCAACAGAAGGTGGAAATAGACAATCTGAAGGAAATTAACTCTCTGAATAAACACAAACCTGATTAGTCACTGATTGCTGAGTATTCCTGCCTTGTACTTAAAGCTTAAAGACAGTGTGGAACAAACATCCTTTTTTTTTTTGGCCTCAGTAACAACAAATCTTTACCATTGATTTCAGCAACATTTCTACCTGAGGAAGGGCTACAGGGTCATTTCCTTGGGAACTGTCAGAACAGCTCAACAACTGACCTACAAGTTACTATATCTCAAAGAAGTTGAGACACCTCCTTGCAAATTTGATGTGAACCTTCATTTCAGAACAGTTAACCCAAGTACTCTGCAGAGACCTCATCTGTGGAGCAGACAACTCCTTCAGTGAGTATTCTCCCAAACCACAAAAATCCCCTACTAATTTTTCTTAATTCTTGGCTTGCATTAGCTGACAACACCCTTCATCTTAGAATCACTGAATGGTTTAGGTTAAAAGCAACCTTAAAGATCATCTAGTTCCAGATGATCCAGATCCAACTAGACCAGGATGCTCAAATCCCCATCCAGCCTGGTCTTGAACTTACCCAGGGATGGGGCATCCACAACCTCTTGGGGCAACCTGTGCCAGTGTCTCACCATCCTCACAGTGCAGCATGTCTTCCTTGTACCTCATCGATATCCACCCTCTTGCAGACTAAAGCCATCACCCCTTTTCCAATCACTTCATGCCCTTGTAAAAAGTCTGTCCCCATCATTCCTGTAGAGCCCCTTTAAGCACTGGAAGGCTGCTATGAGATCTCCCTGGAGCCTTCTCTTCTCCAGGCTGAACCCCAACTCTGTCCTGACATTGTTCCTGAGTGTTGTACTCAACCTGTGCTTCTCTGATGGGAACTCATTAACAGTGTGGTCTCAGCATTCCTTCAGTCCTCCAGAAAATATCATCTTTGCCCAAATTACCAAAACAAGAGATGAGGCAGCATCACTGCTGAAGCCAGCACCTGCTTTCAACCCTAGGGTGGGGAGGAGAGCACTTCAAACCTGCTGGAAACCAAGCCCAGCTACCACCCAGCTGCAACAAACCCCAGCACCACATTATGTCATCTACATAGTTTTTAGACCAGTCTGCACTCTGGCAGAGCCCAAACCCGAGGAAGCTGCAGACAGAACAAAAGGGAACAGAAAAAAAGTTCATTAACCTCAGCCCAGAGGCTGCTGCTGAGTCTCTGTTTGCACACTTGTGCAGTATTGTCCATCCACCCACACAAACCTGAGCTTCTACAGGCACTCTCACCATGCTGAAGGTAAAGCACCACAAAATTTCCAGCCAGTCAGATCAGTCGCCTGGATGAACAATCACTAACAACTAATATGCTAAAAGATACACTCAAAAGGGTTTGGTTTTGGTTTTTTTTTTTTTTGGTAGGGGATGAATAACTCCAGACTGACACAAACTCATCTTAAAAATCTCAAAACCAGCTCAACTGATCTATTTTCACTGACCAGATGGAACAATCAGAATGTGGCAACTCCCAAGTTAAACCTGACCTTTAAGGACAGATTCACCTCACCAAATTTCTTCTGTTGAAAATGTCAGGGGTTTCCTCACTCATTTAAGCTCTCTCTACAGATGTGCACTTCCAAAGAACAACCAAGCCTGCTGATCCCATCCTGCCCTGGTGATCTCATGCAGGTGGAGGAACTGCTCTCTGACAATATTTGTCTCTCCCCAGCTTTGAAGAAAACGTCTGGTCTGTAGAGGGCTCCACTGTAAACCTCATGGTTTACACATCATTTACACTGGCTGGTCACCAAAGGGTCTGCCAGCTGGGGCAATACTCCCACCTCCCACAGCC